>NW_026574910.1:0-28302 GCF_905146905.1 Nyctereutes procyonoides | reverse complement strand
AGAAATTTCAATGATGTGGATGTAGCCTTGATATGTTCTTCTTCCATAAAAAATGTGCATTTGAAACGTATGTATATTTTTCGACTTGAGAGCTTCTTTCCTTTTTTTGATTAATATCCCTCTCTCTGGACAGCCTGGGTGGCTCAGCGGTTTAGCGCCACCTTCAGCCCAGAGCATGATCCTGGAGACCCTGGATCCAGTCCCACGTTGGTCTCCCTGCATGGAGCCTGCTTCTCCCTCTGCTTGTGTCTCTGCCTCTTTTTCTCTCTGTGTCTCTCATGAATAAATAAATAAATATTTTTTTAAAAAAAAAGACTGTGGAAGGAACCACCATATCCTTTGACAGATGAATGGATAAAGAGGATATATACAATGCAAAATTACTCAGCCATCCGAAAGGATGAATTACTTACAATTTATGTCTACATGAATAGAAATGGAAGGTATTGGCTGAGTTAAAAGAGTCAATCGTAGAAGGACAATCATCAAATGGTTTCACTCATATGTGGAATATAAGAAATAGTGAACGATGGGTAGCCCAGGTAGCTCAGTGGTTTAGCACTGCCTTCAGCCCAGGGCATGATCCTGGGGTCCCAGGATTGAGTCCCATGTTGGGCTCCCTGCCTGGAGCCTGCTTCTCCCTCTGCCTGGGTCTCTGCGTCTCTCTGTCTGTGTGTCTCTCATGAATAAATAAATAAAATCTTATTAAAAAAAGAAATAGTGAACATTTCTATAAAGGAAAAGAGGAAAACTGAGTGGGGGAAAGTTTGAGAGGAAGACAAACCATAAGAGACTCCTGACTCTGAGAAACAAACAGGGTTGCAGAAAGGGAGGTAGGTGGGGGAAGGGCTGACTGGGTGATGGGCACTAAAGAGGGCATTGAAGGGATGTGTACTGGTGATATATGTTGACAAATTGAGTTTAAATAAATTATTTTGAATAATTGTGATGCCTCGGGGGCTCGAGTGGTTAATGATCTGCCTTCAGCTTAGGCTGTGGTGCTGGGGTCCTGATAGCCAGCCTTGCACTGGGCTGCCTATTCACCAAGCAGTCTGCTTATCCCTGTCCCTCAGCTCCTCCTATCTCATCCCATCTCTCTCTTTCAGATAAGGACCAGATAAAAGGACCCAGGGTTTTTTGTCTCACTTCCTCCTTATCTAGATGCTGTGGGTAAGTGTAGCTGCTCCCACTACCATGTCGTGTAAAACAGTAATAGTCAGCCTCATCCTCAGGGTGGGCTCCTAGATGGTGAGGTCGGCTTTGTTCCCAGAGATGGATCCAGAGAAGCGATCAGGGATCCCAGAGGGGCGGGTGTTTCTGCTGTAGATAATCGTGCCAGGAGCCCACCCTGGGGTCTGTTGGAACGAGTTGGGGTAGTTACTTGTGACTGACCCAGAGCTGAGGCCACAAGTGAATGTGACTCTCCCTCCTGGAGACACTGACAGTGATGGCTCCTGGGTCATCACAATCTGAGAATCTGCTCCTAAAACCAAGAGGAAGGAAGGTATAGTTATGGGAGACAAGCGTCACGTGAGTCCCTGCTTTTATGTTCCCCCAGCGGATGCAGAGTCCATTTCCCTGACCTAAGCCATGAGCAAGTATCCCAAGAAAAAGCACCGTCCAGGCCATGGTGGGGAGCCTCAATGGATGTGGACTCCACAAGCTCTTCGGCTGGAATAGGGTGTCCCTGGACCTTTTCTTGACTCTAGACCTATGATAATAAGCAAGTGCTTTATGCAAATTAGCTTCCTGTCTATCCCTCCCCCATGGTCACCTGCAAATCACATGGGGGATCTTGAAAGGGACAGATGCTGGGACATCACATACACAAACGTCTGCAGGGTGGCCTGGGACCCTGATTGTCAGGAAGACATCTTTGACTAGATCACCTACCTATGACCCTGTTGACCTCCACCCCAAAGTTCCTCACTGAGAATCCTGACAGCTCTATGAGGAGATGGATACATTCTCCAACTCCTGGCCCTGCCTCTAAATCACCTCAACTCTGACCCCTCTCTGGAACATTTTCTTCTCTCCCCAGGGACATTGCTCCTTATTTCCTTGGAGGATCCTAGCAGCCACTCCTCCATCCATGAGGACACTGGGAATCTCAGAGTCCATGTGACAGATATAGGGATGGTGCTCTCCTCTTAGTTAATGATGGACAGTGTCTACAAATAGTCCAGGGGGTGCCAACCCAGAATGTCTCTTTATGAGAAATGAATCCAATACTCTGTGAACAAGTGATCCTCATGGGACATTTTGAACTCCATTTCCCTTTTTGCTCTGCTGAGGATCAAATGGTCCTGGAAGGCTGGGGAAGGAACCTGGAGAAGGAGGACTGGCAGGAGCATAAGGATTCTCCAGAACAGGAGAAGATGAGGCTCAGGCCTCGTGTTTGCCCCAGTGTTAGATACCAAAAGACTGACATTCATTTTGGAATTACCTGTAAATTGTTGGTTTGATAAATCATGCATGTTTTTTTCCCTTTCTCTTCATGTTTGAGAGCCTGAACTCATATCAGAGAACAATACTCATGAATTTCCTATTAAACTAAGGCATCTCTGACACTTTAGAAGACAAAAGGAATTTCACATCTATCAAATTTTGAGATGACGAATGGTATTCATACAAAAGAAAAAAAAAGAACTGGGAAAGCTGAAAAAACTAACAATATCTTTCTCCATAGATAACTATAAAGTAGTGATATAAATGAGAAAATCCAGTAAGAAATAACAACTGAAATGATGGCAGATAAAGGATTCAGGCACTCACTGCATATTTCATCCAGAGCACAATTGGAAGTCATAGTCCGAGCAAGGGTCCCTGAGAGTGTCCACCTGGACACATTGCCCCAGGCCTTTCCCAGACACCAGCGTCCTATTGACTTCCCTGTGGGGCAGACCTGGAGGGGATCTGCAGCCAGAGCAGAATGGAGGGATTGATAGACTGGAGACAGAATCACCCAAGTCCCCAGGAATCCTCAAAGGCAGGAAGGTGATAGAGCAGCGCCCCCTGTGGGTCCTGAGTGATCATACATGAGTCAGGCAGGAGCATCCTCTGGGCTGTCTGGTACCTCTGAGAGGTCATAATGATGCAGGCTGACCAGGGTGCTCTAGAGATCACTGTGTCCCCTGTGGTACATCCTGTCACATCACTGTTCTCTCCCAGAGGGCATGAAATATAGTTCATCTTGAATTAACTGGGGAGTCACAGTAATCAACCAGCCTCCCTCACCTTGAAGGGAGCCCTGAGCCACACCTAGAACCTGTCTCAGGCATCCTCAAGGCTACCGAGGTCAGAGGAATCATTTCCTACTGGGAAGGTCTGGAGCCACTGGTGAGCACAAGGATTGGAAACTGGGTGTGGAGGACTCAGGGCCCAGGAGCCCCTCGCAAAGTTGGAAGATGCAGACAGAAACCCTGTCCCCTGCTGGCTTAGGGTGATGCAGGCTGTCCCTGGGGAGAGCTGTCTTGGCTGTGCTGCTCATCTTGGAAGGACCATGCCGATGCACTCTGTTCATGAGGGTCTACGGTCCCCAGGAGTCCCATCAGTGGGACGAAGTGTGAGCAGATAAAGCTTCAGGTGCCCAGGACATAAAAAACAAAAACAAAAACAAACCGAAACAAACACAAACAACAAACAACAACAAAAAACAGTGAGGTATAGCTTTCCTGACACAAGAGAAGTCATTTTAGTCCCCAGCTATATTCTGGGATCGCTGTCCTAGTGTCTCTGTGTTCCCAGCACACATCTTGCAGATCTACCTAAGATTTAAAAAGAAATACAAAACAAACAAACAACACAAAACCCAATCAGTACTTGAGGATTTTAACAGGACAAAGAGAATGGGGACCTGACAGTCTCTACCAGGCCAGGAGAGATCCTGACCACATCAGAGAACACAAATAAGTGCTGAACCCCCCAGGGCTGATTCAAAGGAAGCCAGGCCCTGCACTCCTTACCCCAGATGAGGACCATAACCCTTTCTGGTTTACACTGGCTCTGGAGCAGGACCTCAGCGCCTTCCCCCTGTGGGACAGTGACCTCTGCTTCACTCCTGAACAAAAGAAACTATTTGGGCAGCCCCAGGTAGCTCAGCTGTGTACCACTGCCTGCAGCCTGGGACATGATCCTGGAACCCAGGATGGAGTCCCAAGTCGGGTCCCTGCATGGAGCCTGCTTCTCCCTCTCCCTGTGTCTCTGCCTCTCTCTGTCTCTCTCTCTGTCTCTCTCTCTGTCTCTGTGTGTGTGTCTCATGAATAAATAAACAAAATCTTTTAAAAAAAGGAAAGAAACTATTTAACTTTTCTCCATACCTGATCCCTGCAAAACTCAATATCTGTCATTGAGCACTCTTATACTTTTATGACAATATATTTATTAGCACAAGGTTTTAAGATTCTGTTTTTTATAAGAAGATATAACTGGAAACATTGGTTATATTACCAAGATGTTTACTACAATGTCATACTGGTTTATATGTATAAATTTTCATATATATATATATATACATATATATATATATATTATTGGAGTTCGAATTGCCAATATATACTATACCACCCAGTGCTCATCCCATCAAGTTCCCCCCCACATGCCCATCACCCAGTCACCCCATCACCCTTCCACCGCCCCTTAGGGGAAAAGGAGAGAAAATGTGTGGAATAAATTAGAGAGGGTGACAAAATATGAGAGACTCCTAACTCTAGGAAATGAACAAGGGGTAGAATGTCATATTTGAATGAGACATATGCATCTGTATACATCGATGCACACATAATCAAATATGACCTGTCAGATTTAGGGAAGTAGCATTGACTTCATGGATCCAGTATAACCTCTTGGAAATATCATCCTACAACCTTCTTACAGAGTTTCCAACAGCTTTATCAGGCTAGTCAGGAGGTCATGTCCTGGCAGGTGCAGGATTCTTGGGATATTTGGGTACCTCAAGAACAGAAAATGCACCCAAGTGTATACGTGTTTCAGGCTAAGTCTGATGACAAGTTTGGCACAAGTTTTGGCTTCACTTCTATACTGGAGGAGCTGTTAAACATTTCATCCAGAGGTTTTTCACAAAAGTTGCAGCAAATTACATTTTAACAAGAGCCTATATGTTCAAGTGCCATACTTGCTGCAACTATATTTAGTAGAAATGAGGGTGTTTGTTGAGAAAACGTATATTTCAATGACACATCTGAGTAAATACTTGATGCGATTACTGTTCATTATAACCTGAACTTGATCCTGATTTTCTCTAGCTTCCTAAAATCTATGGCTACAAGTCTGAAAACTAGCATGTTGACTTTTCTCCCACCTTTGGAAGTGCATTCAAACTGCCCTGAGGTCCTGAAAGCTAACTGCAAATCCAATGATACAACCTTCAGAGAAGTCACCACAGTCGCTCATGCAGAGGTGGTCTTCATGCCAGTGGCTCTCTGGGACAGAGATCACCAGACACATTTGAAGTACAAACCAGGAAAGTCTGTTAGATGGTCACAGCCTTCTGTCACTCTACCTGAAGACGACATGAGCTTGACATCAAGAAATCTTCTCCACTGGTTACCCTCAGAACTCAGAAACTACCTACAATTTCATTCGATCATTTACCATCCTTTTTTCCCCCATACAACTGCCTCTTGTTTAATACCTGATTTCTTGAACCACAAGCCTGACTTTGAGAATGCACCTCCATCAACCCCTCCTGAAATGGGTTTAAATAAACTTGCCATTGTCAGGAGAGGGTCAACAAAACTGAACAATCTGCTAGCACAAGTTTTAACACATGTATCTTTGGGGAAATTTCAGAGAAGGGAGGGAACTGGCTAATCATAGGCTGCCCCAGATTGGACCCCATTGGCATGAACGTTAGTTTCACTTTAAACAAATGAAACTCAGCAGATTTAGGAAAAGCTTTTTAATCCTCCAAAACTGCCAGCTTGTACCAGGAAGAGAGCTATGACCAGGATCCCTCTTTACCTAAGACATGTGTCTCTATAGCACGACAACCTCTCTTTTCCAAACAAATCCTCTCCCCTTCCCTCTAATGCACTTTCTCCTCTTTGGTCATCAGACTGATGCCCCTCTCCTTCACTCACATATGTGTCATGGTGCCTGACTGTCTTTGGAATTCTCCACGTCTGTGTGGATACCCACTATGTAGGCTATGAAGTTTGATTTTCTTCTGTTAAACTGCCAAATTAGATTTATTAATTCTTTATTAATTCCTTTTTAAATAATAAATTTATATTTTATTGGTGTTCAATTTACCAACATACAGAATAACACCCAGTGCTCACCCCGTCAAGTGCCCCCCTCAGTGCCTGTCACCCATTCACCCCCACCCCCCGCCCTCCTCCCCTTCCATCACCCCTAGTTCGTTTCCCAGAGTTAGGAGTCTTTATGTTATGTCTCCCTTTCTGATATTTCCCACACATTTCTTCTCCCTTCCCTTATATTCCCTTTCACTATTATTTATATTCCCCAAATGAATGAGAACTTATGATGTTTGTCCTTCTCTGATTGACTTACTTCACTCAGCATAATACCCTCCAGTTCCATCCACGTTGAAGCAAATGGTGGGTATTTTATTTTTTAAAAGATTTTATTTATTTATTCACAGAGACAGAGACAGAAACAGAGAGAGAGAGAGACGCAGAGACACAGGCAGAGAGAGAAGCAGGCTCCATGCAGGGAGCCCGACGTGGGTCTCAATGCTTGGTCTTGGTCTCCAGGATCACGCCCTGCCCTGCAGGCAGCACTAAACCGCTACACCACTGGGGCTGCCCTGCACTGAGGTTTTAAATGCCGCTTCTATCATTATTCTCCATGCAGTCTGCACAGATCTGTGAACAATATACTCGTAATTCCAACTGCGTCTTCACAGTGACATCATCATTGAGTCTTAGCCAATGCACATTGAATAGATTTTCTTTAAAAGAACATTCATCCAATTTATGTGCACATTTGATCTAGGGGATGACCAATACGCAATCTCTTCCTCTGGATTCTTGGCAGAAATTCTCCAGCTGTCACATCTTCCTGCTAAAACACCCTAGCACGTCTGCCCCTTGTGCTCTGAGGTCAGTGGCACACACACAACCAAATGTGGCAAGGCTCCTGGGGACCTGTGTCCATGTGGGGGAGGACAGATCCTAGGAGGGAGTCACTTCCCACAGGGTGGGGAGAACTAAAGTTTAAAACAGGTGAAAACAGTGAAAGATGGCAACGATGTTCAGTGTGTAACCTTTCCAGGAAAGAGCATGAGGGCTTCCACACACAACCTGGAGAATCCACTCCCTGGGTCTTCAGTATTTCAGGAAACTCAGAGAAGGAGAGGGCTGCAATCAGGGTCATCATATCGGAGGAAGGTTTCAGCATCCTGCGCAGAAGAGGCCACTTGTACATGGGAACCCTTCACTCCTCTGGATGTGACAGTGATGTCAGACAAATTGGTGTAGCGACACCACCTCAGTCCTCAGTGGCCCATCAAAATCTAAGGGATCCGTGGCAGAGAGAAAGAAAGAGAGAGAGAGAGACAGAGAGACAGAGAGAGACAGAGAAAGAGAGAGAGAGACATAGGCAGAGGGAGAAGCAGGCTCCGTGCACAGAGCCGGATGGGGGCCTTGATCCCAGGACTCCAGGATCATGCCCTGAGCCAAAGAGAGACACTTAACCACTGAGCCACCCAGGAGTCCCTCACACCGAGAAATGAGAGTGTAGCCTAAAATCTATGCCACAGTCATGGGAGACCACATGCGGGGAGACTTGTCCAGATCATAGGAGGAGAGTGGACAGAGCTCTGGAGACAGGACCTGTGTCCTATGGGCAACTGATCCCCATGTCATGCAGGGTGAGGTGGTGTCAGGATGCCAGAAGGCGATTGAGGCATATTTATGAGGGGTCAGGCTGGATCAGAGCTGGGAACACCACCTGGCACTGACTGTGGCCTCTGCTCAGGGCTCACAGTGGGGACCTCCCAAACCACACCCTAGCCCGAAACAGCCCCTCCCCTACTGACCCCCAGACATTCTCAGGCAAAGGGACCTGACCCAGGACCAGGGAGGGGTCAGAGAGCTGGGGTCTCATTTGCATGGGAGGGCCCCTCCCTCTCTCAGAGGATGAAGAGGGGAAGGGAGAGATGAGGGGAGGCTCTGCTCAGCTGAGGGGCCACTGAAGACAGGATCCGTGATGACCTCCACCATGGGCTGGTCCCCTCTCCTCCTGACCCTCCTCGCTCACTGCACAGGTGACTGGATGTGGGACAGGGGGAGGGGTCCTGGGAAGACATGTGGGATCCAGACTCCAGCATCACCCTGTCTATTTCTGTCTTTCTTGCAGGTTCCTGGGCCCAGTCTGTGCTGACTCAGCCGGCCTCAGTGTCTGGGTCCCTGGGCGAGAGGGTCACCATCTCCTGCACTGGAAGCAGCTCCAACATCGGTGGATATTATGTGAGCTGGTACCAACAGCTCCCTGGAACAGGTCCCAGAACCGTCATCTATAGTAGTAGTAACCGACCCTCAGGCGTCCCTGATCGATTCTCTGGCTCCAAATCAGGCAGCACAGCCACCCTGACCATCTCTGGGCTCCAGGCTGAGGACGAGGCTGATTATTACTGCTCTACGTGGGAGAGTAGTCTCAGTGCTGGCACAGTGCTCCATGCCTGTGAGGAAGTGAGACAAAAACCCATTTACCCATCTGCAATGTGAGCGAGCGCCCCAGCAGCTGCCTGCTTAGGCTCCCGCTGGGATTCTGCTCATTCTTCAGTTGATGCCCTGAGCCCAGGTGCATCTTGGGAACCTCCTGGGAATAGCACTTGCTTCATCATCTCTGACCTCAGAGTCACTCAGAGTAGCCCATTATACACAGAGGGTGTCAAAGGAAAGAGAAAGTTTTGTCCTCGTGTTCAGGGACAGGTTCTTTTAGGCTACTGTACATTCACTTGTCATCTGCTGTTTTCTCAGTAAATGAAATACTCTTAGGTCGCGAAGCTATCATGGTCCTTCGGCCCCATCCCTGTTCTGCTGATGCACATGTCAGCTCTTTTTGCAGCTGGGATCATTATTGCCTTAGCTTCAACCAGATGATGAGTTCTTCTTATTTGATGTTTGAATGAAACACATAAATCAATGCACACTCAGAAATATAAAAGGTAAAAAATAAAGCTTTCTCAAGAAAATCCCCACGTGAAACTTTATGGAAACTTTATTCATAATCAATACAATTCAAAAAATAAAAAATCTGCACACTTTGTTTATACCAGATTTTTATAAAATGACCAGATTTGAAGTAACGAAGTTTTACTCCAACCTGATGTATAGTCGTAGCGGGTGATATTAGTCAACATTTAAAGAAATAAGTTCTTAAGTTCAAAAGCATGCATGAATATTAACTGCACATTTCTTCAGGATGAATAACATAAATGGCTAAATTCCACATCATGGGAATTTCATTGTATTTTGGAAAAGGCGGGAATCTAGAGGTGTAAGGAGGCCAGGAATTGACAGCAGGTGGAGGAAGGAGGAGGGTGAGCGTGTGAGGCAACTGTATTCCTGGTGATGTCACTCTCCTATAGGGTACTGTGACAGTGGCCACACCACACTGCTTTGTGGTCACATCTCAGTAAAACTGTACTCCAGACCATAGCACCTTCGTGTAAGCAGAGAATGTCATCTAGGAGTCTGGGGTCCATGACAGAGCTCACAGGGGAATATCATCCTATCCACTTTCCCAAGGAGGTGTGACCCCTTGTCCCCAAAGGGAGAGGACAGGAAGGTGTGGACCTGAGGGAGATTGAACAGGAAGTTTGAAAATGGAGCAAAGAAACTGCACGTGAGCCCCTTAGGATGACAGAGTGTGTCCCCTGGGCTGAGGGCTCAGTCCCTGTGATGTGTCGGGGCCAGGCCTGGAATTGAACCATGACGTCCACAGTCACAGATGATGGGAGACATCGTTTCCCCTTCAAGAACAGAAAGTCCTCTGTTGTGAGGGTCTCAACCTCTCCATAGCCAGTGTGGAGATCGGACCCGCCCTTATGATTCTGGAGACGATTGCCCTAGGTCCTTCAGCTACAACACCAGATACTTTGAAAACAAAGGTGGATTACTTATAAACCTATAAATTATACCACACACCTGGGGCCATACACAGAGGTCATCGTAGAGACAGAGCGAGCCTGTGGCCTCCCCACCAGGAGTGAGGACAGAAGCTCTGCTGACAGAGAAGGAGTTGGGTTGAGAGACATCACAGAAAAATAACACAAATATTTGATTTTTCTATACTTTTTAGACATTTCAAATGGATCTGGTGTTGACCAGCAGGCTCTTACCATGGAGACAGTCCACAGGGAGTTACCAGTGATGGAAGGGTCACTTTTTTTTTAATAGTAAATTTATTTTTTATTGGTGTTCAATTTGCCAACATACAGAATAACACCCAGTGCTCATCACGTCAAGTGCCCCCCTCAGCGCCCCTCACCCATTCACCCCCACCCCGCCCTCTTCCCCTTCCACCACCCCCTAGTTGCACCCTTATGCTTTTGGGTGCAATAGTAAATGGGATTGACTCCTTAATTTCCTTTCTTCACTCTCATTGTTACTGTAGAGAATTGCCACTGATTTTGGGGGCATTGGTTTTGTATCTTGCCACAATGCCAAATTCCTGTATGAGTTCTAGCAATCTTGGGGTGGAGTTTTTTGGGTTTTCTATGGACAATCATGTCATCTGGGAAGAGGGAGAGTTTGACTTCTTCTTTGCCAATCTGAATGTCTTCTATTTCTTTTTTTTTTTTTTTGCCTGATTGCTGAGGCTATGATTGTTAGTACTATGTTCAATAGCAGTGGTGAGAGTGGACATCCCTGTAGTGTTCCTGATATTAGGGGAAAGGCTCTCATTTTTTCCCCATTGAGAATGATATTTGCTATTTTCATTCATAGATGGCTTTTAAGATGCTGAGGAATGTACCCTCTATCCCTACACTCTGAAGAGTTTGGATCAGGAATGGATGCATTTTGTCAAATGCTTTCTCTGCATCTATTGAGAGGATCATATGGTTTTGTTATTTCTCTTGTTGATATGATCTATCTCCTTGATTGTATTATGAGTGTTTTTTTAATAAATTAATTTTTATTGTTCAATTTACCAACATACAGAATAACACCCAGTGCTCATCCCGTCAAGTGTCCCCCTCAGTGCCCGTCACCCACTCACCCCCACCCCCCGCCCACATCCCCTTCCACCACCCCTAGTTCGTTTCCCAGAGTTAGGAGTCTTTATGTTCTGTCTCCCTTTCTGATATTTCCCAAACATTTCTTCTCCTTTCCCTTATATTCCCTTTCACTATTATTCATATTCCCCAAATGAATGAGAACATACACTGTTTGTCCTTCTCCGATTGACTTACTTCACTCAGCATAATACCCTCCAGTTCCATCCACGTTGAAGCAAATGGTGGGTATTTGTCGTTTCTAATGGCTGAGTAATATTCCATTGTATACATAAACCACATCTTCTTTATCCATTCATCTTTCGATGGGCACCGAGGCTCCTTCCACAGTTTGGCTATTGTGGACATTGCTGCTAGAAACATCGGGGTGCAGGGGTCCCGGCATTTCATTGCATCTGAATCTTTGGGGTAAATCACCAGCAATGCAATTGCTGGGTCATAGGGCAGGTCTATTTTTAACTCTTTGAGGAACCTCCACACAGTTTTCCAGAGTGGCTGCACCAGTTCACATTCCCACCAACAGTGTAAGAGGGTTCCCTTTTCTCCGCATCCTCTCCAACATTTCTGGTTTCCTGCCTTGTTAATGTTCCCCATTCTCACTGGTGTGAGGTGGTATCTCATTGTGGTTTTGATTTGTATTTCCCTGATGGCAAGTGATGCGGGGCATTTCCTCATGTGCTTGTTGGCCATGACTGTCTTCCTCTGTGAGATTTCTCTTCATGTCTTTTGCCCATTTCATGATTGGATTGTTTGTTTCTTTGCTGTTGAGTTTAAGAAGTTCTTTATAGATTTTGGAAACTAGCCCTTTATCTGATATGTTATTTGCAAATATCTTCTCCCATTCTGTAGGTTGTCTTTTAGTTTTGTTGACTGTATCCTTTGCTGTGCAAAAGCTTCTTATCTTGATGAAGTCCCAATAGTTCATTTTTGCTTTTGTTTCTTTTGCTTTCGTGGATGTATCTTGCAAGAAGTTACTGTGGCCAAGTTCAAAAAGGGTGTTGCCTATGTTCTCCTCTAGGATTTTGATGGAATCTTGTCTCACATTTAGACAAGATTGAGTGTTGAACCAACCTTGAAACCCAGGTATAAGTCCTACTTGATCATTTTGAATAATATTCTTAATGTATGTTGGAGCCTATTGGCTAGTATCTTGTTGAGAATTTATGCATTCATGTTCATCAGGGATATTGGTCTATAATTCTCCTTTTTGGTAGGGTCACCCTTTTGGTAGGGTCTGGTTTTGAAAATACGGTGATGCTGGCCTCATAAAATGAGTTTGGAAGTATTCCTTCCCTTTCTATCCTTCAGAACAACTTTAGTATAATAGGTATTATTTCTTCTTTAAATGTTTGATAGAATTCCCCAGGGAAATCATCTGGCCCTCGACTTTTGTGTCTTGGGAGGTTTTTGATGACTGCTTCAATTTCCTCCCCGGTTATTGGCCTGCTCAGGTTTTCTGTTTCTTCTAGTTTCAGTTTTGGTATTTTTTGGTTTTCCAGAAATGCATCCATTTCTTCTAGATTGCATAATTTTGGGTGTATAGCTGTACATAATACATTTTTAAAATCATTTATATTTCCTTGTTATTGGTTGTGATCTCTCCTCTTTCATTTATAATTTTAATTTGCTTGATTCTTTTCTCTTGCCCTTTTAATAGGCTGCCTATTACTTTATCTATCTTATTAATTCTTTCAAAGAACCAACTCCTGATTTTTTGACCTGCTCTATAGTTCTTCTGGTCTCTATTTCACCACGTTCTGATCGAATCTTTATTATCTCTCTTTTTCTGCATGGTATGGGTCTTATTTGCTGTTCTATCTCCAGTGCCTTTTGTGTGATGTTCGCATGTGTATTTGAGTTTGTTTTTTTTTCCAATTTTTTGACGGATGCTTGTATTGTGATGTATTTCTCCCTCAAGACTGATTTTGCTCTATCCCAAAGATTTTGAACACTTGTATCTTCATTTTCATTAGTTTCAATGAATCTTTTTCATTCTTCTCTAATTTTCTGATTGACCCATTCATCTTTTAGTAGGATGCTCTTTAACCTCCAGGAGTTTCAGTTTCTTCCAAATTTCTTCTTGTGATTGAGTTCTGGTTTCAAAGCATTGTGGTCTGAAAATATGCAGAAGGCAATCCCTATTATTTGGTCTCCGTTGAGACCTAATGTGACCCAGTATGTGGTCTATTCTGGAGAAAGTCCATGTGCATTTGAGGAGAATGTATATTCAGTTGCATTTGGATGCAAAGTTCAGTGTACATCTGTGAAATCCATCTGGTCCAGTGTATAATTTAAGGCCCTTGTTTCTTTGGTGATGTGCCTAGAAGATCTGTATTTTACAGAAAGTGCCCTATCAAGGCCTCATTCTATTAGCATATTATTATCTAAGTATATCTTTACTTGGATTATTAATTGATTGATATACTTGGTAGCTTCCACAATAGGGGCATAAATATTCATGATTCTAAGGTCTCTTTTTTCATAGACCCTTTAAGTATGGTATAGTCATCTCTTACTACAGTCTTTGGGATAAACTTTAATTTATCTGATATGAGGATTGCTTCCCTAGCTTTCTTTTGAAGACCATTTGAATGGTGAATGGTTTTCCAACCTTTTATTTTCAGGCTGGAGGTGTCCTTGGGTGTAAAATTAGTCTCTTATAGACAGCAAAGAGAAGGGTCATGCTTTTTTTATCCAGTCTGATACCCTGCATCTTTTCATGGGATCATTTAGCCTATTCATGTTCAGAATTAACTATTGAAAGATATGAATTTAGTGTCATTTTAATACCTATTCAGGTCCTGTTTTTGTGGATTATTTCTTTGGACTCCCTTTCTTTTACGGGTCTCTCTTAGTATTTCTTGCAGAGCTGGCTTGGTGGTCACATATTCTTTCAGTTTCTGCCTATCTTGGAAGCTCTTTATCTCTCCTTCTATTCTGAATGACAACCTTGCTGGATAAATTATTTTTGGCTGCATGTTCTTCTCATTTAGTACCTTGAATATATCACACTAGCTCTTTCTGGCCTGCTTGGTCTCTGTGGAGAGTTCTTCTGTTAATATGATATTTCTCCCCATATAAGTTAAGAATCGCTTGTCTCTAATTGCTTTAAATATTTTCTGTTTATCTTTGGAATTTTCAAGTTTCACTATTAAATGTAAAGGTATTGAACAGGTTTTATTGATTTGGGGAGGAATCCCTCTATCTACTGGATTTTAATACCTGTTTCCCTCTCCAAATTAGGGAATTTCTCATCCATGATTTATTCAAATATACTTAGTGGCCCTCCATCCCTTTTGGCATTTTCTGTAATCCCAAGTATTCGTGGATACTTCCTCCTAAGTCTATCATTTGTTTCCCTTAACTTTTCCTCATGGTCTTTTAATTGTGTTTCTCTTTTTTCCCTCAGCTTCCTTCCTTACCATAAAATTGTCTTCTATATCACTCACTCATTCTTCTACCTCATTAACCTTCATCATTAGGACATCCAGTTTCAATTTTATCCCATTTAATTGATTTTTAATTTCGGCCTGATTAGATCTAAATTCTGCAGTCATGAAGTCTCTGGAATCCTTTATGATTTTTTTCCAGAGTCACCAGTAGGTTTATATTTGTGCTTCTGAATTGGCTTTCTGACATCAAATTGTAATCCAAATTCTGGAACTCTGTGGCAGAGAGTACTGTTTTTGAGTCTTTCTTTTGTGGTGATTCTTCCTTCTAGTCATTTTGTACAGTGCAGAATGGCTGCATGAGTTGGCTAAGTCAAGAATATCAACCACAACCTAAGTAAATTTCATCCTAGATGATTCTGATAAGGTAAGAGACCAGAAAAGGAAAACAAAGATCAGAACAAAATAAAACAAAAGGACCACTAAAGTGAAAAACAAAATTTAAAACAAAGTAGTAAAAAAATAAAATGCCAAAAATCCCAAATAAGAAGGAAAAAATGAAGATAAAAAAAGTAAAGAGAAAAGAGAGAGAAAAAAAAAACAGAAAAAAAAAAACAGAAGAAAAAGATAAAACAGGGGGAGACTGGGAGATAGTGAAGAAGTCATAGTGGAGAAGGAATGTAGTCTACCCGAAGGGTCCTACAGTGTGATCCCCTTGGTTCTGAGTTTTCAGTTCTGTATGTTAGAAGATGCTCAGTCCCAAATTTATATAAATCAGAAATACTTTTAGAAAGCCACAATATTGACCACCAAAACATAAACAAGATAAAAGGGTGGCAGAATGGGAATGAGGAGAGAATATAATCTCACAGAATGAACCTGCACAGTATTCCACTTGGTTCTGGGTGCATGCTGGTCATGTTTTAGAAGGTATTAACTTCCACCATTGTAGAACAAAATGAGGCAGACAAAACAAAAAACACAAAGCAAAACTCATGTTTTGGGAGATATATCTCCCAAAATTAAATTGAGTGTGTTGAAAGGAATTGGGAAGCGAATAATATATCAAAGACATGTAATCATAGAAATATGAAAGTCAAAAAAGAAATTTAAAAATGAAGAGGTGATAAAATATTTTAATTAAGGTGGGAATAGAGAAGACTTATTGGAAATTTTTAGTCTGATATTAAAACGAGATGTAATGGAAAAAGGGAAAAACATTTAAAAAGGAAAAGGAAGGGGGGTGCCCTCTAGTTCTACATACTGTAAATCCCTTGTCTCCCCCTGGAACTTTGCAGCGCTGCTTGGTCAAGAACTTGCTCTTACTCTGTCCTTCTAGTTCATTTTCGGGGGGAAGGGCCTGCTGTGCTGATTCTCAGGTGTCTGCACCTGGGGGAGCTGCCCCCGCCCTGTTTACCCTGTGACACCTCTGGTCCCTGGCGGCCCCGCTCCATCCCAGGCACAGGGTGACACCAGGAGGCCATCAGCACTGGCGGCGGCCAGCTCCCCAGACCTGGAGTCAGCTCCAGCAGCTCCCAGTCCGCAGGGGCCTGGATACTCCCGGGGAGGCACAGGTGCCCTGATCTGCAGTTTGGGGGCACCGAGCGGCAGGACACTTCTCACTCTCCTGGGCGCCCCCCCCCCACCTCCGCCTGCCCAGGGGGGTTGTGGGATCCTGGCCTGTGCCTGCCGGCGCCCTGGGATCCGGGGCCTGTGCTGCTGGAATCGCGCTCCCAGGGTGCGACCCCTGAGGGCCCCAGGGCGCAGCCCCCTCCATCCAGAGCCCGGGCCTGACCGACCAGCTTCTCCCCGAGGCCCTGCAGGGCATGTCCCAGCCCTTTATGGAGACAGGCGCACTGTCTGGCACTCACTTTCCCCGGGTGCGCATCAACTGTTAGTGACCCCGGGAGACTGGAGGCTCCACTGCCCCTCCTGCGCTCTTGCCCAATTTCCTCTTAAGTGCTTTAATGTCCAGGAAGAATCCGGTGCAGATTTTTAAAGTTCCCGCTATCTAGGGCTGGGCTTTCCTGCCTGTGGCTTTCACTGACCACTTTAGCCGAGCTCATCGCGGTGCCCCTCCCCCACGTGATTCTTTTTTATTTTATTTTTCTGCCTTCCTACCTTGCTAGAAGTGAAAACCCTCTTCCGTGTCATGTTCCAGCTCTTCACTCTTTAAATCTCAGGTGGATTCATAGGTGTTCAGGATGTTTTGAAAGTTATCCAGGTAAGTTGGTGGCACCAGGTGAGTTGTGGAAGCTACTCCTTTGCCATCTTCTCCAGTTGTAGTGAATTGAGGGGACACCTGCACCCCAATGTTCACAGCATCAGTGTCTACAATAGCCAATTGCGGAAGGAGCCATCATGTCCTTTGACAGATGAATGGCTAAAGATGTGAGATATGTATGTATATCCTGTATATACTGTATACACACACACACACACACAAACACACACAAAGGAGAATTACTCAGCCATCAGAAAGGACAAATGGACCTGGAAGGTATTATGCTGAGTGAAATAAGTCAATCGGATAAAGACAACTGTGATAGGGTTTCACTCATATGTGGAATATAAGAAATAGTGAAAGAGAATATAATGGAAAGGAAGAAAACTGAGTGGGGGAAAATTAGAAACGAAGAACAACCATGAGAGACTCCTAATTCTGGGAAACAAACAAAGGGTTGCAGAAGAGTAGGAGGGTGGGGTGATGGGGTTACAGGGTCACGGGCACTAAGGAGGGCATTGATGGGATGAGCACGGGGGTTATATGTTGAAAAATTGAATTTAAATAAAATATTTTTTAAAATTAGAGTGCCTGGGTGGCTCAGAGTTTGAGCATCTGCCATTGGCTCAGGGCATGATCCTGGAGTCCTGGGATGCAGTCCCCCATGGGTTCCCTGCAATGCGGCTCTTCTCCCTCTGCCTGTGTCTCTGCTACTCTTTCTGTGTCTTTCATGAATAAATAAAAAATATTTAATAAAAGAAGAAAATATGCATCTATAGGGGCTCCTTGCAGGCTCAGTCAGTGTAGAATAGCATTCTTGATCTCGGTTGTAGGTAGAGGTTAGTGAAAAACAAATTCTTAAAAAATGGAAAATATTGGGGATCTCTGGGTGGCTCAGCAGTTCAGTGCCTTCCTTCAACCCAGGGTATGATCCTAGAGTCCCAGGATCAAGTCCCCAATTGGGCTCCCTGCATGGAGCCTGCTTCTCTCTCTGCCTGTCTCTCTGCCCTTCCCTGTGTATGTGTGTCTTTTGTGAATAAATAAATAAAATCCTTTTAAAATGGAATATATAAATGTAATATTTCCTAAAACATAGTATCACAGTATGTGCTCTCATCTGTATGATTTCATCTGTGTTCTACATGTTTTATGGGGAAAAAGTTTTAGTGATGTTAAGATTATTTCCTATTAATAAACATTCTGTCTAGCATTTTTGAGGATCCATTGGTATCGTGTGTAAGAAAGGAAAGCGTTGTTACAGGGAGGCACAATTTCATGCCAGCATCCCCAGGGAATATGCTCTACTGAGGTCACCAGTAAAGGGATACCCTACCTTAGGGCATGTGTCCCTGCTCGGGAGCTATTGCCCCAGGACTGTGGCCCACCCCCTCATCTGCCTCTGTCACTGTGCTTAGCTGTCTCTTATCACTGTCATACACCTGACTTTAAGCTCCACAGAAGCTTCTCGATAATGAGGGCTGGAGACAAGGGCCCAGGGTTTTTTGTCTCGCTTCCTCCTTACATGAGATGCTGTGGGTAATTGTAGCTCCTCCCACTGACATCATGCATACCACACTAGTAGTCAGCCTCATCCTCAGGCTGGGCTCCTGTGATGGTGAGGGCAGCTTTGTTCCCAGAGATGGATCCAGAGAAGCGATCAGGGACCTCAGAGGAATGGCTGCTTGTGTCAGAGATAAGCATGCAAGGAGACCGGCCTTGGGTCTGCTGGTACCAGCTGGGTAGTTACTTGTAGTCACTGACCCAGAGCTGAGGCCACACGTGAGTGTGACTGTCCCTCTTGGAGACACTGAGACTGATGACTCCTGAGCCACCACAGTCTGAGAATCTTCTCCTAAAACCAAGAGAGAAAGGTGTTGTTATGAGAGATAAGGGTCACCCTGAGACCTTGATTTTGTGTGCTCTTCAAGGATGCAGAGTCCATTTCCCTGACCTGAGCCATAAGCAAGGAGCCCAAGAAGAAGCACTGTCCAGGCCACGGTGGGGACCCTCACAGGATGTGGTCTCACAGGATCTTCAGCCAGAATAGGGTGTCCGTGGGCCTTTTCATGACTCCACACCTATGAGATTAAGGAAGTGCTTCATGAAAATCAGCTTCCTCTCTCCCCTGGCCCAGGGTCACTCACATGTAATCTGGGAGATCTTGAAAGCAGCAGATGCTGGAACCTCACACACACCAATGATAGCATGATGACTGGGACACTGCATGTCAAGAAGACACCTTTCACCAAATCAACTTCCTATGACCCTGGTGACCTCCACCCCAAAGTTCCTCTCTGATAATCCTGAGAGCTGTATGAGGAGATGGATGTTTTCCAACTCCTGGCCCTTCCTCTAAATCACCTCAACTCTAACCTCTCAGGGTGACATTTTCTTCCCTCCCCAGGGACATTGCTCCTTGTCTCTTTGGAGGATCCTAGCAGCCACTCCTCCAGCCATGAGGACACTGGGAATCTCAGAGTCCATGTGACAGATGTAGCAATGGTGCTCTCCTCTTTGTTAATCATGGACAGTGTTTACAAGGAGTCCAGGGGTGCCAATCAAGGATGTCTCTATCAGAAATGAACACAAAACTGTGTGAACAAGTGAACCTCATGGACCATTTTGAACTCCATTTCGCTTTGTTTTCTGTTGAGGATCAGATGGCTCTGGAAGGCTGGGAAGGAACCTGGAGAAGGAGAACAGGCAGGAGCTTAAGGATTCTCCAGGAACAGGGGAAGATGAGGCTCAGGCCTCATGTTTTCCCCAGGGAGAGACACCAAAATGACTGGCATTCATTTTGAATTACTTGTAAATTGTTCGTTTGATAAATCCTGCATGTTCTTTCCCCTTTCTCTTCATGTTTAAGATTCAGAACTCATATCTAAGAAAAATAATCATACTGCTGATTAGCCTATTAAACGAACATATCCCTGACACTTTAGAAAAGAATAGGTAATTTCATTACTATCAGATTTTGAGACGAGAGGGATCCCTGGATGGTGCAACGGTTTGGCGCCTGCCTTTGGCCCAGGGTGCGATCCTGGAGACCCGGGATCGAATCCCACATCGGGCTCCCGGTGCATGGAGCCTGCTTCTCCTTCTGCCTGTGTCTCTGCCTCTCTCTCTCTCTGTGTGACTATGATAAATAAATTTTAAAAAAATAAAAAAAAAGATTTTGAGATGAGGACCAGTATTTATACTCAAGAAAATAGAAGAATGGGGAAAGCTGAAAACACAATCTTTTCCATATATAAGTATATAGTGACATAAACAAGGAAAGAAATAAGAACTGGAATGATGGCAAATAAAAGACTCAGGCACTTACTGCATACTCCATCATGAGCACATTTGGGAGACATAGTTAGAGCAACAGTCCCTGAGGGTGTCCACCTGGACACATTGCCCCAGGCCTTCTCCAGACACCAGCATCCTATTGGCTTCCCTGTGGGGCAGGTCTGGGTGAGGATCTGCAGCCAGAGCAGAATGGAGCGATTGATAGACTGGAGACAGAATTACCCAAGTCCCCAGGAGTCCTTTCAGGCAGGAAGGTGATAGAGCAGCGCCCCCGTGGGTCCTGAGTGATCCTACATGAGTCAGGTAGGAGTGTCCTATGGGCTGTCTGGTACCTCTGAGAGGACATACTGATGCAGGCTGACCAGGGAGCTCTAGAGATCACTGTGTCCCCTGTGCTATGTCCTGTCACATCACTGTTCTCTCCCACAGGGTGTCAGGGAACCAGCACTGGGAGCTCGGGGGCTCCTCCCTGGTTGGGGTATCTGATGCATGGCTCACTGCCTCTTCACATCTGCTCCCCTCATTCCATGTTCCCCATCACTGAGAGACTGCACACAACTAGTCTCAGCTCTAATACTCCCAGGGGATCAAGGCCAATTTTTTAAAAAAGATTTTACTTATTCATTCATGAGACACAAACACACACACACACACACACACACACACACACAGAGAGAGAGAGAGAGAGAGAGAGAGAGAAGTACAGATACAGGCAGAGGGAGAAGCTCCATGCAGGGAGCCCGATATGGGACTTGAACCCGGCACTTCAGGATCACGCCCTGAGCTGTAGGCAGGCACTAAGCCGCTGAGCCTCCCAGGGATCATGGACCTCCTGAAATTATGGTTGCGAAAAACTGGAGCACAAATTAGCCAATTAGCCCTGCCTTGCCCAGAATTGTTGATGTTCCCATGGGATAGAGGCGAAGCGATCTACTGAGTAGCTGACACCATGGCAAATGGGCAAAAGGAAATTGCCTTCTTCTTCCAGGTTATGGACACCATGTCTTTGCTGAGCAATAAAGTGAACCCTGCATGAGGGCGCATTTGGGGGATTCATTAGTGTATGCAAGCAGTGGGCACGTTTTTCCAAATATTTCCTCCCCTTAGGCCAACTTATCTCAATATCCTCTTACCATGAGAGTTGGTGCTTTTGGAGATTGGGTGTTTTTGGCTTGATTTTATGGCTCTCAGCCTCTGGATAGTTCTTGGTTGGAGGAACTTACAGCCTCGTATCTTACATGTGGGAGACATAATACAAGAGAAGGAACCCCGGGTTCTCCCTGCTGTGCTCAATTTGTTTGAAGTCTTCCTTCTTCATTCTACCTTCTGAAGTCTTCCTATACTTGTCTCTTGTAGTGTGTCAGGACATTTCAGTTGTAGGATCAGACCTGATTGAATGGGAGCACTTCCTGTTGTCCAGAACTAGGGATCCTCATGGTGCCTTCTCTGATTGCTTCACTGCAGTGCTAGGATGGGGAGGATCCTGCCGAGGTGATGCGATGGAGGTGATTTATCTTGACTTTCAAGCTGTTAAAGTAAAGGACAAGTAATTTGAGTATCTTTTTACATTATTCTTTATAGAACAATAAAAACTATAGACAGCACATAACCAAAACTTCAATGCAAAACGTTTTACAAGCCAGATGGGACCCGTTATAGTACAAATGTCCAGCTTTGTGTTCTTAAATGAGGGGATTGAAGATGATATATTTTATTACCATTTTCCGTATCTTTTTGTGTGTTGAACTTTTTATTTATATACAGAAAAAAGGCAAAAATGTGTTAGAGATGTCTAACATACATTTCTTTTTCTTAAAGATTTTATTTATTTATTTATTCATGAGAGAAACAGAGAATGAGAGAGAGAGGCAGAGACACAGGCAGAGGAAGAAGCAGATCCCATGCACAAAACCCAATGTGGGACTCGATCCCGGGTCTGCAGGATCAGGCCCTGGGCTGAATGCAACAGTAAACCACTGAGCCACCTGCTCTGCCCCTAACATACATTTCATCCAGTGTTTCTAACGGCTTTCATACTGAGGGACCCAAAGCACCGGAAATGAGGGACAGAGAACCTGCTGAATCTCATAAAGGTATTTTATCTCTTCGCTGCCTCAGCTTTGACCTTCTGTGTCCCTAATTGACGTGAGGGTAAAGACCCCAACTGTTCTCCTTGCATCTCCTTTGCAGTCATGCTTAGGGGGCCCTGGCCTCTTCCTGACAGATGGAGGATTTATTACAAATGTCCAGGGAATGGCTGAGGACAGAGAGAGGCTGTGTCATGATAGGAACTGGCCATGGAGTCCCAGACACCACTGACCCAGCGAAGTACTTACCTTCGCAATCTCCAGATTCATATCAGGAGGTGTGGAAAGGACAAGCCTAGGGAGGTGTGAGTGCTGGTGGATCAGGGCCTGCTGTGTGTATTAGGATTAGACCCATCACTGATAAGACACTCAACATATGAGGAGAGAGAAGGAGAGTCCCCAGCTGCCCTTTGCCTGTGACTAGTACAGAAAGTAGTGATATGGAGGTGGGACATGTGCAGGACATCATGCAGCAAACCCTGAGATCTGCTGGCACCCCCCCCACACATACAGTCTCCCTCACTGCCACCCACATCCCTGAGCAGGGGCTCCTCATGCACATCCACACTCCACCCCTGGAGAAGTCCAACAGCTTCAGGCCATGAGGAGGTGTCTCTCAAATGGACTTTTTAAAGGGTCTCTCTCCTCCTGTTTTCCACAGGGTGGCCAAGGCAGGAGGATGCAGGGAGGGAAGCACATGAACATCCTAACCTACAACCTAATTATTAGAGCCTCGCTCTGAGGCTTCAAAGGCCTTGGTTGTCCCTGAACTAGGGCTCACACCCAGAGGGACTCAGCTCATGGGAAGCCTCCTGTCACAGCAGTGACCAGGCGGCCTTGAGCTCCCCGTCTCATCACAGAAGGACCCAGACATCCTGTTGACTTCCCAGTGCAAACTAGAAATGTGTCCATTAATGACTCTCTGGAAAGACAAGTAGAGATGAATGTACACATTGTGTGGCTCCTATGTATGACCATATGTATTCTCAGTCCTCAATCAATCAATTGTAGCAGAATTTAGAATTTTTATCTATGGGCATTTTACAAAATAAGAAATGTGAATTACGTCATGAATGGAATAATACTTGAAAACTTCTTTTTTTTAAAAAAAGATTTTATTTATTTATTCGAGTAGAGAGAGAATGAGAGAGAGAAGCAGGCTCCATTCAGGGAGTCTAATTCAGGACTCGATCTGGGACCTCAGAATCATGCCCCAGGCTGAAGGCAGTGCTAAACCACTGAGCCATCCAGGGATCCTCAAAACTTGAAAAATTCTAATCATAATTATTTCTTCAACAATAAATGCAGTCAACTTTCAACTATGAAATGACCTGAATAAAGTAACTCAGTGAAGAGAAAACCCATTGCACACCAGGAGGGGTGCTGCTGTTTGATTCTAGGGAGGAGACGGAAAGTAAGTGCAATGTTTAAACCCCCTTCATGCACATGGACTTAAGTCCCCTGTAAGGTGAGAGCCAAGGCTGTGGCCATATGTCAGTCCAGCCCTCTACTGGCTGTGAGGTGACAGCTGGCCTGGAGCCTCAGAAGGAACCTCCAGTACATAGCACATTCAAGTGTCCTCAGACCTGTGTAGACGTGTATGTGCAGACCTCATGGCTGACAGATCTAGGGGACTGGACGTCAAAGCCACCTCTTGTTCAGTGCGAAGCACACAACTCAGAGCCTCTCACGAGGGCCTCAGGGCAGGAACCAGGAAGGAAAAAGAATTATTCTGGGACTAGGCAGCTGCAGGTCGCAGGATAGACAAAAAGTGACCCTGCTGATAGAGGGAACATACCTCAACATCTTAAAAGCCATCTATGAAAAGCCCACAGCAAATATCATTCTCAATGGGGAAGCACTGGGAATCTTTCCCCGAAGATCAGGAACAAGACAAGGATGTCCCCTCTCACCACTGCTATTCAACATAGTACTGGAAGACCTAGCCTCAGCAATCAGACAACAAAAAGACAGTAAAGGCATTCAAATTGGCAAAGAAGAAGTCAAACTCTCCCTCCTTGCCGATGACATGATACTCTACATAGAAAACCCAAAAGCCTCCACCCAAGATTGCTAGGACTCATACAGCAATTTGGTAGTGTAGCAGGATACAAAATCAATGTCCAGATCAGTGGCATTTCTGTACACTAACAAGGAGACTGAAGAAAGAGAAATCAAGGAGTCAATCCCATTTACTATTGCACCCAAAAGCATAAGATACCTAGGAATAAACCTAACCAAAGAGGTCAAGGATCTATACCCTGAAAACTACAGAACACCTCTGAAACAAATGGAGGAAGACAAAGATAGATGGAAAAACATTCCATGCTCATGGATTGGAAGAATAATACTGTGAAAATGTCAATGTTACCCAAGGCAATTTACACATTCAATGCAGTCCCTATCAAAATTCCATGGACTTTCTTCAGAGACTTAGAACAAATCATCTTAAGATTTGTGTGGAATCAGAAAAGACCCCGAATAGCCAGGGGAATATTAAAAAAGAAAACCAGAGCCGGGGGCATCACCATGCCAGATTTCAGGTTGTACTACAAAGCTGTGGCCATCAAAACAGTGTGGTACTGACACAAACACAGACAAATGGATCAGTGGAACAAAATAAGGAATCCAGAAGTGGGCCCTCGATTCTATGGTCAACTAATATTCCCTGAAGCAGGAAAGACTATCCACTGGAAGAAAGACAGTCTCTTCAATAAATGGTGCTGGGAAAATTGGACATCCACATGCAGAAGAATGAAACTAGATCGCTCTCTTATACCATACACCAAGATAAACTCAAAATGGATGAAAGATCTAAATGTGAGACAAGATTCCATCAAAATCTTAGAGGAGAACACAGGCAACACCCTTTTTGAACTTGGCCACAGTAAGTTCTTGCAAGATACATCCACGAAGGCAAAAGAAACAAAAGCAAAAATGAACTACTGGGACTTCATCAAGATAAAAGCTTCTGCACAGCCAAAGAAACAATCAACAAAACTAAAAGACAATTGACAGAATGGGATAAGATATTTGCAAATGACCTATCAGATAAAGGACTAATATCCAAGATCTATAAAGAACTTATTAAACTCAACACCAAAGAAACAAACAATCCAATCATGAAATGGGCAAAAGACATGAAGAGAAATCTCACAGAGGAAGACAGTCATGGCCAACAAGCACATGAGGAAATGCCCCGCATCACTTGCCATCAGGGAAATACAAATCAAACCCGCAATGAGATACCACCTCACACCAGTGAGAATGGGGGAAATTAACAGGACAAGAAACCACAAATGTTGGAGAGGATGTGGAGAAAGGGGAACCCTCTTGCACTGTTGTTGGGAGTGGGAAATGGTGCAGCCACTCTGGAAAACTGTGTGGAGGTTCCTCAAAGAGTGAAAAATAGATTTGCCCTATGACCCAGCAATTGCTCTGCTGGGGATTTACCCCAATGATATAGATGTAGTGAAACCCCTGGACACCTGCACCCGATGTTTATAGCAGCAATGTCCACAATAGCCAAACAGTGGAAGGAGCCTTGGTGTCCATCGAAAGATGATGGATAAAGAAGCTGTGGTCTCTGTATACAATGGAATACTCATCAGCCATTAGAAAGTACAAATACCCACCATTTGCTTCAATGTGGATGGAACTGGAGGGTATTATGCTGAGTGAAATAAATCAATCGGAGAAGGATAAACATTATGTGGTCTCATTCATTTGGGGAATTTAAAAAATAGTGAAAGGGAATAAAAGAGAAAGGAGAAAAAATGAGTGGGAAATATCAGTGAGGGTGACAGATCATGAAAGACTCCTAACTTGGATCCCTGGGTGGCGCAGCGGTTTAGCGCCTGCCTTTGGCCCAGGGCGTGATCCTGGAGACCCGGGATCGAATCCCACGTCGGGCTCTCGGTGCATGGAGACTGCTTCTCCCTCTGCCTATGTCTCTGCCTCTCTCTCTCTCTCACTGTGTGCCTATCATAAATAAATAAAAAATAAAAAATAAAAAAAAAGAAAGACTCCTAACTCTGGGGCACTAAACTCTTTTAAAAAAATCATCACACAGTGTAGATTTTAAGCTTCACTCTAGCTACTCGGTGTGAAACTATCCACGGTTTCTTTGGCTGTTCATGGGCCATTGGGTACAGAGATGGTGACTGTATACCAATTCCTCTGACATCACTGTCACATCCAGAGGACTGACGGGTCCCCGTGTACACATGGCCTCTTCTGGGCAGGATCCAGACACCTTCCTCCTATATGATCCCCCTGTTTGATGCCCTCCCCTACCCTGAGTTTCCTGAAATCCTGTGCCTTCTGCTCAGGGCTCACATCTGTGACCTTCCCACCCCTAACCCTACACATCCCCTCCGTTGTCCACCCCCCTGACATTCTAAGGCAGAGGGACCTGACCCAGGACCAGGGAGGGGTCAGAGATCTGGGGTCTCATTTGGATGGAAGGGCCCCTCCCTCTCTCAGAGGATGAAGAGGGGAAGGGAGAGAGGAGGGGAGCCTCTGCTCAGCTGTGGGACCACAGATGGCAAGATCAGTGATGACCTCCACCATGGCCTGGTCCCCTCTCCTCCTCACCCTCCTTGCTCAATTCAAGGGGACTGGATGTGGGGAGAGGGAAAGGGACCCTGGGAGGACAAGTGGTTCCTGGCTTCCTCCTCTTGTCTCCAGACCCCAGCATCACCCTCTGTGTCTCTCCCTCATTTTAGGGTCCTGGGCCCAGCCTGTGCTGACTCAGCCGGCCTCAGTGTCTGGGTCCCTGGGACAGAGGTTCACTATCTCCTGCACCGGAAGCAGCTCCAACATCGTTGGCAATTCTGTGAACTGGTACCAGCAGCTCACAGGAAGAGGCCCCAGAACTGTCATCTATTATGATAACGACCGACCCTCTGCGGTCCCTGAACAATTCTCTGGCTCCAAGCCAGGCAGCACAGCCACTCTGACCATCTCTGGGCTCCAGGCTGAGGACAAGACTGATTATTACTGCTCAACGTGGGACAGCAGGCTCAGAGCTCCCACGGTGCTCCAGGCCTGTGGGGAAGTGAGACAAAAACCCACTTACCCATCTGCAAAGTGTGTGAGCACCCCAGCAGCTGCCTCCTTAAGCTCCCCCTGGTTTTTTGCTTATTTTAAGCCTGATGCCCTGGGCCCTAATACATCCTGAGACCCACCTGGGAATGTCGGCTCCTTTGTCTTCTGTGTCCTAAGAGTCACTCAGAGTAGCCCCAAATTGTACAAAATGAGTCTCAAATGAAAGAACAAGTTTTGTCCTCGTGAACTGGGACAGTTTCTTCTAGGCTAGTGAACATTCACTTATCATCTTCTGATTTTTCAGTAAATGAAACACTCATAAGTCATGAAACTATCATGGTCCTTCAGCCCCATCCCGGCTCTACTGATGCAAGTGTCAGCTCTCTATGCAGCCAGGATCATTATTGGCTCAACTTCAAGGAGATGACTAGTTCTGTTTATTATTTGATGTTAGCATGGAACTATAAATCAATACGCACTTAAAATTTGAAAGGAAAAAAAATACCTTTCTAGAGAAAAACCCTCATGTGAATGTTTATGGAAACTACTCAAAATCACCACACCTGAAAGTATTCGAAAACCTGCACTCTGATTTTAATACCAGCTTTTTATAAAACGATGGACAGTTTAGGCAAGGAAGATATCCTCCAATATGATGTATATTTGGAAAGAGGGATATTAGTCAAAATTTAAGGAAATAAGCTTCCAAGGACAAAAATACACATTTTATTTTTTATTTTTTATTTTTCTAAAAGATTTTATTTATTTATTCATGAGAGACACAGGCAGAGAGAGAGAGAGAGAGAGAGAGAGAGAGAGAGAGAGAGGAAGAGATACAGGTAGGGGGAGGAGCAGGCTCCATGCAGGGTGCCCGATGTGGGACTCGATCCCCTGTCTCCAGGACCACGCCCTGGGCTGAAGGTGGCAATAAACCCCTGAGCCACCTGGGCTGCCCCTACATGAATTTTAAAAGCACATTTCATAGGGAATAAGAATATATAACAGGCTACATTCCACATAACTGGAATTCTA
>NW_026574909.1:0-27676 GCF_905146905.1 Nyctereutes procyonoides | reverse complement strand
GACAGAAATCCTCAGAGGATGGTGCATTAAGTGACCTATGTGCTTTCTGGTCAAAGCCTATTTGGCTCTTCTGAGAAAAGCCTCTTTCAGGTGATTTTTCTCTTGGAAAGAGAGCAGCAAAGTCTAAGGAATGGAAAGTTTCTGAATTCTCCAAAGTGAGGACCATGTTTGGGTTTGTTTCTGGTTTAGAGCCCCTGCTGAGTTCCCTCCTGCGGCGCATGCCTGAAATGGACACTCTGGAGATCATGAAGTTGGTGAACTGCCCGAGACCTTCACCCCAGACATGAGGTGCATCCTGGGCGAGTCTCCTTTGGTGCAGGGCTACTTTGTCCTGGCAGGAATGAACTCTGCTGGCATCTCCTTTGGTGGAGGGGCTGGGAGGTAAGTGTTCCTGCTGACACTCTGCTGGTGGGGCTGCTTCCTTCCTAGAGTTACTTGTTCCTGATGTTGTGTGTAATGTCCAGGCGTAACCTGGTATGTTAATGAGGAGGTACACCTAATTTGAGAGTTGTCCATTTCAAAGTAGTCACTGTGGGTGTTCCAGAAATGTCATTGTGCAAAGTGTTTGGGAATTCCTCTTTTGAAATTGGTCTCAGAGACTATGGGATATACTTTTGTACTCAATATTGGTCATTTAGTCATCTGGTTATTTAAGATGTAAGATTTGGAAGACAAATTGATGAGATTGTTATAGACACATTATTCTATCTACTGATTCATGCATGTAGTTTCTCAAAAAAAATAGCTGAGTAAATAAAGTCCAGTGACTGAATTTGTTAGATCCATATAGTGAAAGATCACTGGTGCTTCTCTCCCTTTTCTTCCCTCCCTGCTGTGTGAACAAGAATATGGAGAGTCTGTTTTGCACCCCACTGTGGGCTCTTATATAAGGGGTGATATGTGCAGTCCAGCTTCTTACTATGAAATCAGCTGTCAGGCAGGAGGGGTGGTCAGATACAGCGACAGCGATAGCCTCAGGATGATCGTCACAGGCTCTGTCTGGTCTGCTACACCTGCGTGGAGGTTACTTAATGCCCCTATATTCCCTTGGTTTCCACATGGTTTTCTTAGTCTTTAACAGGATAAATGGATTTATGGAAAGTGTTTACCCCTTGTGATGGCAAATACAGGTAATTGAGGTACTAGAGATGAGGAACATTTCACCGGGCAGCCCCAGTGGCACAGTAGTTTAGTGCCACCTGCAGCTCAGGGTGTGATCCTGGAGACCTGGGATCGAGTCCCACGTTGGGCTCCCTGCATGGAGCCTGCTTTTCCCTCTGCCTGTGTCTCTACCTCTTTCTCTCTCGGTGTCTCTCATGAATAAATAAATAAAATATTAAAAAAAAAAAAGATTTCACATGTGGATACAGCCAGAGTAATTAAAATGTCTATTTATTCATTTACAAACTTAGTGACATGGAAATCTGAATTGGAATCTGGCTTGATAGAAACACAGTGTACAATGTTAATACGGCATTCGTGGAGGCAGAAATGCTCAGTCACCCCAGATACCTAAAGTCACCAGAGCTCTTAAGAAAAATCCCATCCCCTAAAGCGCCTCAGATTATCTTCAGCACCACAAGCTGACACTACATGTGTAGAGAGGGGCTGAGCGGACCGCACATTTACAAACATAAAGGAGTTACAGCCCTGTACAATAATTATAATGGCATTTCTTAAAGTGGTAACTGTGCTGCTAGAAACCCCTTGAATGGAAGAAGCCTCAGAAACTTTCTACCCCACACCTGTTGGTCTAGGGAACGGAGGTTATGGTGCAGTGGATGGGAGCCCTCAGATTGGAGTTTCTTTTCGACCTTCCTGTCTACACCCCACCATGGGACATTCTGGGGTAAGGCACGAGAACCGGGCTAGGAGAGAGGTGCTCCGATCTCCAGTTCTTGGTGTACACAGGAAATCTGGCACAGATCTTTTGAAACGGATATTAAAAATACCCTCCCTACCCTCTTCTAATTTCTGTCCTTGAGAGACAGGACACCAAGAAGGCAGAAAAGGGTTGTGAAGGGCAAAATAGGTACATCTAAATGAGAAAGCAAGCCCACGAAGAAATGCGTTCTCTAAGGGACGTAGATTCTTTACTCAGAGAAGTCAAGAATATTATACAATGAATAACTGATGTTTAGTGGACAAAGAGAAGGCAAACACATAGAAAAATATTTCATTCTCTTGAAAAATAGTGCATTTGTAGTGATGAGGGACTGCAAATGCAAGCCCCATACAGGTGACAGGGAGCCTCACAACTCAGCACCTTAAAGTGAATGAGGCTGAGGTGGGGGTTGCTGGAGAGGCGCTGCCGGCAGGCCCAGAGCCCGCTCCCAGCCCCAGCAGCGCATGGCTAGTGCGTAACACTCCTGTGTCCTCCACCTTCACGTGTCCTCCACGGTTCCCACCCCTCTGCTGTGTGCTCCCGAGTCCTTGTGCCTGCAGAGGACAGTTCTTGACTCCTGAAAATCTTCCCTTTATCATGCTGATCAAAGCTGCTTAAATCAAGTTGGGGAGGGAGGCAGGTGCAGAGGGGGTGCACAAAAAGAAATGAAAACAGTAGAAAGTTCTTCAGTATTAAGCACTAGTGACCAAGCCTCCACCTTGGATGTAAGGAGATCCTTACTAGTTATACTGGCCAAGCAGCTACAAAGAAAATTCAACCTGCTAGCACACCCTGAAAGTGTGCCAGTGCAGTTCTACCAGGACACAGCCTTCCAGGGGCAGAACCAAGACTACAGGTTATGCAAGATTCCCTTTTATCTCCCTTAGGTTCTCAGAGGAGGGGGAAGACTCACTCAGATGCCAGCATGTGTGTCAGGCAGAGGATGAACAGAGCAGGGTGGTAGGTGAGCTCTTCAGTGAAGCAAAACCACCTTCCAAAAGCTGCTGTCATTCCTGCTACATCCGTGCTGGTGGTAGGGTAATGTCTCAGGTACACTCAGAGGCAAGGTAATGGAACTGCTGGTCTGTACAAGAAGGTAAAATCCCGGAACAGGACTTCTGGTGAGAAGCCAAGTGACCAGGCTCCCCTCCTGCAGAAATGGGACAACTGAGATTAATCCCCGAGCTTCATGGTCTCTGGGTCCCTGGCTTGAATGGCAGCTCTTGTATTAGGGGGTACAGCCCCCACCACGGCAGAGCACTAGAAATGTAGTGGGAATTGTTTGGTTCTCTTTACTGTCGCAGGTCCTGCCTACGCTTTGTGTTTCTAGGTTCAAAAGGAAAAGAGCAGAACCCTTGCCTGAAGAGAGCACAAGAGGGGACCATGGATCATTTCAGAGAGAAAAAGGACCAGCAACCTGAAACCAGAGTCCTGCTGACAATTCTCAGGAATCCAAATCCCACAAATCTCTAGGAAGAGATGAGCGGTCACACAAGGTAAATGTGTGTGTCACACAAGGCCCAGCACACGTGGCCCTGCTGCCCCAGGAATGACAATGTTCTGACCGTCAGCTCTGCTGGAGACAGGAGAGTCACCCTCTTCAGTGTTAGGACCAAAGAGAGAAACTACCAGATTCATATTGTCAATACCTGAATTAACCGAAAGAGATTTCAAGAGTGAGTTTTAAGGAGCTAAAAGCAAAGTGTGTATGTCAGGGCACTAAAGTGATGCCTCAGAAAATTAACATCTCGCCAGAGTCTTAAAAGTGTGACCCCTATTTATGGACAAGATGTAACTTACACATAAGTCTAGAATGGTCTTTTAGATTCAACCCCAAATATTTACGAGGAGGAGTGTGGTGCGGAGCATGGGATACCTTCAGTGCCTCATTGCCTGTTTCCATCTTCCTTGGTCAGTGAGGCCCCGGTGCCTGGTTCCTGCTCATCACAACGGCTGCCCTCTGCTCTCCAGCGGGGCCGCACCTCTCCCCTTCGCTACTCCCTACCTCAAGGAGCATCGCTCAGCAAACAGACCTCTACCTACCTACTCCCTTAATAAATCAACTAAAGCCTTTCTTTAAAAAGCGGACACGGCTGTCAATGATCAAGTAGGGATTGTCTGGCTGGGGAGTGTAGAAGGAATCTCTCTGATGAAGTGGGTAAACTGATCCCAAGAAATGCCACAGACAGACACACCTGAGAACTGTAAGCTGCTCAAAAAACAAAAGGCCCTTGTTTAGGATACTTAAAGATCTCTCAGAGCTAATGCTTCTAAGGTACCAAGACAACAGTTTAAAATCAGTAACAGCAAAGGCTGGGTAGTGGTCTGTGATGGTCTCTCACCCCTTAGGAAACAGACCCCGTCTAAAAGTGTGGAGGGCCTTCTCGTACCCCTACCCCCACCCCCACACTTTTCCCATTGGAGACCCAGACTGTGGGCTAGCTGGCCACCCCATTCACAATATATACCCTCCACACTCAGAATCCTCTGCACAAAAAAAAAAAAAAAAAAAAAAAATCCTCTGCACACTCAGGTGGGCCACCTCTGTGTGGACATGTCTGTTCTGGGCCAGAGGAAACAAAACTCGGGAGGCCAGCAGCTCTCCTGAACTCAGCACAGCCAGCAAGGTTTGGTTCCTCCCCAGTACAGTACTAGTTGCTGAGCGAGCCAGCTGGCTACAATGGGCCAGGCGAGGGAGGACAGACCAAGTCGCATGTGCTTGGGGAAGAGGGGGGGGTCAGGCTGGGGCGACAGCATAGAGCAGCAGCAGCAGCATTCTAGCAGCAGAAAACCACCTCAGGGCCATCTTCTGAGATCAGACCCATTCAGCTGGGAAAAGCAACACAAAAGGCAACATGGTTTTCCCTTTTAAACACTGGCTTCTTTACAGAGGCCTCCAACCCTCTGAGAAATGAGTGAGACATGAAAATTTTAGGCAGGGGGCCCTGGCCTGACAGTCTAGTAACTGGGTCGGTAGGGAGGCCAGGAGGGAGCCAGATTAACCATTGACTACAGACCAGGTAACGTCCATGTGGCGCCTCTCGTGAGTGAGGTAGATGGTCATCCTCTTGCCAGAGGTATCAGGGTGCCAACCCACGGCACGATGGAAGAGAATGATCTGCCCGGCTCAACGGCACAGGCTTTTGCCCAGGGCCGACTGAAACCCACAGCAACCCTCCAAAACAAACAGGTTACTCCGAGGCAAGGTGGCCTCACGGAGCTGGACTCTTGCCCTGAGGCCTGCACACCACCAGCCTCCCTGGCTTCGAAACACAGCAGGAGAAATCAGACTGCCATGGTTACCTATTTCCAAAGTGGAGTTTGCGCCTGTCCTGCCTGTCAGGCTTCGTGTCACCATGGGGCTGGGGGGAGGGGGGGAGAGCCCAGAGTGGCATCAGATGGAGACTGCAGAAGGGATAAGGGAAGGGGGAAGGAGGAGAGAGGTTGCAAAGCAAAAGATTTAAAAGCTGGTAGGTTAAAGATCCCATCAAGGAGCTGAGAGCGGGACCAGGAGGAGGAGGGGCCCTGCAGTAGGGGGCAGGCGGGCAAGCAAGACTGGCGGCCATTACTTCCCGTGCAAGTCACTCAGCTCCACGTCATCCTTTCGGCGCTTGTGGGTGAAGAGTGAGGTGACTGGGTAGAGCTTGGCCTTGGCCTGAAACCGGTGTCCTGCGATGTCAATCTCATATTCTCCCCGGTTGATGAAATCTGCTGTCACCACCTGTTCTTCTCCAGTGTCCTCGGAAAAGTTGTGCACAAAGCCCAGGCAGACGTGGCGCTCCAGGGTGTAGCTGTAGGCGCTGCTGGTAGTCTTGCCCGCGTACTGCCCGTTGCGGTAAATGGGCTCTCCCCACCAGGGCCAGAGGTCCAGGTCTGTGTCGTGATCGTCCAGGATGAACATGGTGAGGCGTTTGTACACTCCGTTCTGCTTCTGCTGCAGCAGGGCATCTCGGCCCATGAAATCCATCCCCTAGGAGAGAAGGGCAAGGCTGAGACGGGATGGACAAGCCGCGTGGCCTGAGAGCAGCCAGGGGCAGGGGCCCCCGGTGTTACAGCGCCAAGCCCCGCTCCCAGGCTTCCCACGTGAAGAACTGCGTTCGCCATGTAAAAGATCTCCTCAGAGGACTTCTGTAACACAGGCACACATTTTATAAACCGATTTCAACCACAAGACCACATAGGAAAAAAAAGAAGAAAAATCAAAAATACTTGTCAGATCTTAGAAAAATGTTTATATATACGCACACACACACACATATAATCTAAACAAAAAGCCCATGCATAGGTATCAATGTCACTATATATGTTTGCATGTACAGGAAACCTGAGCAGGACAGAAACTGAGTGATCATGATCAAATGGTGATTTTTAATTTTCTTGATACTTTTCCCTATCTTCCAAAATTAGTGTAGATTACTTTTTTTTTTTATCAGAAAAAGACTGTAGATCTACTGTACGATAGGCAAGGATTGCTAAGATATTAAGTTTAAAAAAACAAGGTGTGATGAAGCAAGCATGTGGAATCCTCCAGCTAGGCGGAGGGGAGTGCATGCTGTGTGTTTGCACTGCCCGGAGCACTCAAAGAGACACGCTACGCTGGTGCTTCTGCGGAAGCTCGCAGTGCAGTTCAGTGGGGTTCAGAGGTGGGAAAGAGACCTGCCATTCCTATCCTCTTGACCTATGACTTTTTTAATGGTGTATTTACTTTAAAAAGAAACAAAATATGAGGCAAGTGAATATAAGATGAGTAATTTGTACAAATACCCGTGCATGTTAATGGAAAAACTTCCCTGAAAGCACTCAGTCTAAAGGAGAGCCAAGTGGGGCTCCTGGATGGCTCAGACAGGGAAGCACGCGACACTCGGTCTCGGGGTTGTACGAGGGAGGTGTGGGAAGCGCCAAGTGTTCACAGCCAGTTTTCATATCAGGACGGACATGTTTTTTATTCTAAGGGCATCCTCACTGGCCTCGTCCACCCAAGGCCATCCCTGGGCCTTCCACGTTTCCTGTGGAGGATTCTGCTCCTGTGGTGGCGGTGGGGTACGCAGTGGGCTGTGCAGATACAGTACCTTCTCCAGTTTTACCCGAGACTCTCGTCCACATTCCAGGGGGGTGGTGAGGGTATTTAGATCCTGACCCCAGAAGGCAAAAAACTTCTCAATTCGAAGACTACGAAGAGCATAGTACCCAGCATTCCGGATTCCGTATTTCTGCCCAACACTCATCACTTCGTTGTACACATGCAGGGCATACTAGAGGGGGGAGACGAGACGTCAGTAACCTGCACACCTTTAGAATTCAACATGGGGGTGTCTGGCAGTGCTGATAGCAGATAACATTGACCTTGACAAGGGAGAAGGTCGTATGAAATTCTCAGGATGTCTCATCCTTGACAAACTAAAGCACTACTGCTGAGGAGTAATGAGCCAGGGTTACCCCTAACCCCGACATAAGCTCCATGAAAGCAGTACCCGTATCTTCCCCTTCTCTCTAGTGCCTAGGACAGGAAACAATCCTCAAGTAACACTCCCAGGTGTACTCTTACCATCCAGTCAGTGGCCAGGCCCCTAATTGCCTCTCAAACAGCCTGCTCATCTGCCCCTGGCTTTGTTCCCCCCCCCCCACCATGACCCCTTAGGCACTGCCATGCTGTGGAATGTGTCACACGGAACTCTATGTACAATGTCTGACTTTTCACAGGTGACAGCACATCTGAGAGACCCAGATCGAGTCACAGAGGAGCCAGGAAGGCAGTGTCCCCCCACCTGTGTCCCACAACAGCCAGCCTCATGGCATTCTTTTCTTGGTTCCAGAAGCTGTAAGTATCAGATACCTTAAATAAACAAAGTTTGCCAAACAGAAAGCCAATGTTCAATCCCTGCCTAAACATACTCTGTGGAATCTAAAGCCCAGAACAGACTACATTATTTGCTTTAAAAACTGTAAAACAGAAAAAACGACAAGCAGAGAAATGCTGTACAATCACATTTACGTGTAGAATCTAAAACAAAAATGCAAACCCACAGATCAGAGTTGTGGTTCACAGAGGTGGGGAGTGCAAGGTGGGGGTGGGGGGAAGTGGAGGAAGAGAGGGCAGAAGACAGGACTTACAGGTAGGAGACAAATGGAACCAGGAAGGGAGCAGACACCCTGAGAACTGCATGCCCCTGCTATGTGACCAAGGCTGAAGTTGTTAAGGGAGTGAATCCTAAGTGTTTTCACCTGGAAAACACCTTTTGTGTTTTTTATCATATTTATGAGAGATGAAGGACACTCATGAAACTCAGCACAGTAGTTCTTTCACAGGGCACCTCAGGCCGCCATGCTGTGCACCTCAAATCTGTCCAGCGGTGTGTTCCCATGACAGCTCAATAAAAGTGGAAGATGCAGAACCCCAGCTTTCATTGGTGTTGCAGTTCTTTCCCCTGGTGGGGTCCGCTGCCCTGCCGGTGGCATTCCTACAACTGAGTAGGCGCCTATCGAATGGGCCACGGCAGTCAGGATGCTGTGAACTTTGGCAAGAGCCTTCATGCTATGGAATCCACACCACACTGAATCCACACGCAAGCGGCTACGGCGTTTGAATGGGGCAGGGGGCGGGGCTGATAAGGAAATGAGAATAAGCCGGCTTCCCTGGTACATTTGCCCTTTGCTGCCTCAAGCTGAGTACTTAAGAGGAAGGCCAGAGAAGAAAGATTTAAAGTAGGTCCCCAGCACATACTCATTTTCTAAGTGCTGGGGATTTAGTGTGAACAAAACAATCTGCCACTTGCTGCCAAGTTCTGGAAGACATTCCCTCAAAGAGACATATGTATAGTTGACAAGTATAGTTAACATGGGTTTCAACTGCGTGGATCTCACGTGCCCATGGATTTTTCAATACGGTACCAGACTGTAAATGTATTTTCCTTAGAATTTTATTAACATTTTCTTTTCTCTAGCCTTCTGGATTGTAAGACTACAGTACACAGTATACATAGCACACAAAGTATGTATTCATCAACTTTAGGGCTTCCAGTTAACAGTGGGCTATTAGTGCAGGTCTGTGAGGAGTCTGAAGTTTTACACAGAGCTTTAGACTGAGTAGGGGGAAGGTGCTTCTGACCCCCCCAACATGACTCAAGGGTCAACCATATAACCTTACTGAGAATGAAAGTCAGCTTGAAAAGAACCCACGCAGGACACAAATCACTTCCTGGCCTCATGGAAAAATCATAAAAATGGGACCAACCCAGGAAAATCAGAAGTAGAAACCAAGGCCTCAAGTAATAAAGCTGTTAGAACCACAGAGCCTTCCCTGCCTGACTGGGTTTTTCCAATTAATGACAGGCACTCAAGTGGCAAACCCGACTGACCCTGTGGCACTTCAGAATCAATCCCTACCTATATAGGCAGAAGTCAACTACCTCTGTATGAGCGCTTCCAAAATAGTGAATAATCCCTTCATCTTAATCTTCTTATATTTGTCTGGACAAGCACATAACATTTCATGGGCTGGTAAATCCATGCTTCAGCTAATAACTAAAAAAAAGCCTACCGCTGTAAGTAATGTGACTAACATCAAGAACAAGACAAAGATGCCTAGGATCCCTACTCCTTGTCACAGCTGGACAAGAGAAATTGTAGGAACAAAAGTTGTTAAGAATTCCTATTACTGTTGGTATATGGTAAGACTGGACCCTGAAAATTCCAGGGACTCAAATGAAAAATAACTATAAGATAACTTAGTAAGGAAATAACACAATAGAAAAAATAGCTTTCAAAAATCATAATCACTTAGGGGCGCCTGGGTGGCTCAGTCAGTTAAGTGTCTGCCTTCAGCCCAGGTCATGGTCTCAGGGTTTTGGGATCAAGTCCCCCATCAGGCTCTGTGCTCAGTGGGGAGTCTGCTTCTCCCTCTACCTTTGCCCCTCCCCACCACTTGTGCTAACAATCTTTTTAAAAAAATCATAATCACTTAGAAGATAACGGAACAATGCTACCCTTTCTCTCTCTCTCTTTTTTTTTTTACTTATGATAGTCACAGAGAGAGAGAGAGAGAGAGGCAGAGACACAGGCAGAGGGAGAAGCAGGCTCCATACACCGGGAGCCCGACGTGGGATTCGATCCCGGGTCTCCAGGATCGCGCCCCAGGCCAAAGACAGGCGCCAAACCGCTGCGCCACCCAGGGATCCCAATGCTACCCTTTCTCATTCACACCACCACCACCACCACCACCACCACCACCGAAAGATTTTTATGCCTGTATCAAGAAAACTTCAAAAACCCCTGAAAGTCACACAAAAAACTTGAATAAAAACTAAAAGGCATTCTTTGTAAGATTCAACATGTCAGTTCTTCCTAATGTATAAATGGAACATAATCCAAAAAAAAAGCCCCCCAAAATGGTGTTTTTTACTAGATAATTATAAAGTTTCCAAGGGGGAAATAAGGAACACGAAGGTTTTTTTCCCCAGATTTTCCAAGCACTGGAGGATAAGCACTACCAAATATTAAGATATCTAATAAAGACTCAATAATTCAAACAGTGTGATCCTGATCATGGAAAGACCAAGGGAACAGAATAAAAAATCTAGAAATAAGCCCAAATACATACAGGAATTTAGTATCTGGTAAGGGTAGAATGTCATATCAGTTGGTTATTCACATGGAAAAAAAAGTTTGATTGGTATCTCATGAAGTACAGCAAGAGACAATGCAAAATGATGGAGCACTGAAATATTTTTTAAAAACCACAACCCTATACAACAGAACAATACAACTATAAAAGCACTAGAAGAAAACTGGAAAACTTTTACAGTCCTGGAGTGCAGAAGTCCCTTCTATGTATCAACCTCTAGAAGGCACAAAAGATGAACTCATTTACATAAAAATAAAAAAATTTATGTAACGTGCAACATTTCTCGTAATTTTTTTCTCATAATTTTTTTTTTAAAAAAACTTACTTGGCAAAAAACAAATGGAAAGAAAAATGACAAACTGAGGAGCACCTGGGTGCTCAGTTGGTTAAGACTCTGACTCTTGGTTTCAGCTCAGGTCACAATCTCAGAGTGGTGAGATCGAGTCCCACATTGGGCTCAGTGCGGAGTCTGCCTGTGACCCTCTCCTTCCCTACTCCTCCCCCTACTCATGCAGACTCTTGAAAAAAAAATCTTTAAAAAAAAATGACAAATGACAAACTGGGAAAAAAAATTACAACTCAGCAGCAAGGATTGATTTAGTGCCTAGAAACTGGTAAAAAGACAATCATTCAATAGAAAAATGTACAAAGGGTATGACCAGAACATTTATTAAGCATTTACTAAGTGCCAAATAACTTCTCTAGGTGCTGGGTATATAAAAGTTAAAACAGACAACCCTGCCTTGAGAGAACTTACCTTTAAACAAGGGTAATCTGATGAACTAAATAAAGAAAATACATTTTATCAGACAATGGTAAGCACTATAGAGCAAAACAAAACAGGGAAAGCAGAGAGGGAGAACCAGGGGGTAGAGGGGTAGCTGCGCCCATTAAGGCCTCATCCAGAAGATGCCATGTGAACAAGATCTGAAGCAGGTGTGGCTGTGAGGACCTCTATGTGGGAGAAGGACACGCCAAGGAGGGGGAACAGCAAGTGCAAAGCTCGAGATAGGGTGAGGTCCGAAGAACACCATGGAGGATGGGCAGGCAGGAGTACGTGGGTCCTACAGATAAGCTTTTACTTGGAAATGGATTCTGAAAAGTTGCTTCACACATGAAAACAATTAAAAGCTCAATGACGTTCTGTACCTATCAGCCAAAATGTGAAAAAGCTGTCTTGGTGTGTGCACACACACGCCACGCGGAGACACTCGTACGCAGAACCTCAAACAGCAAAGGACAGCAGAGGGCTACAACCATTAATGTCTATTGGTATCAGACTAATAAAATACATTATGATTCGATGATTTGATGGAATACTAACCACTGTTAAAACAGAAAGAGGAAGCTCTTCTCTTTAGGTACTGACCAGGAAGAATCTCTACGAGAAATCGTTAAGAGATCAAGATGAACAGCAGCAGGACGCTTTCATCTGTGTTTCTGAAAAGGGCCTTGTGAATGTCTCTGAATTTGCTTGCATATGCACAGAAACTGCTGACATGACGTACAAAAACCAATACTTGCTTCATTAGTGGTGGGTGGTGGGAACTGGTCGGATGGCACTAAATCCTTCCTACAAGTTTTTATGTTTAAACCATGTAAATGTATTTCTTCTTCAAAAACAGTATGTAACTTAGTTCAGAATGTTCAAGTCCCTCTATTGCAGCCTTTCTCAGTACCCAAGGCCTGGTCAGACAGGGCTCTCTAGCCCCGCCAGTGCCCAGCAAGCCACCTTCCTCTGTGAGGCTCACCTCAATGGGGATATAAAGCATGAATCCCGGCTCTCCTGTGTGAGTCATGCTCATCACCCGGATCCCATTCGCGTAGCCCACACTCATCTCCTGTGGAAGCAAAGGGAGAAGGGCAGCACAGAGGCTCTTCAGAGAAGTGAGGGCGCCATGTCTGCTAAAGTGATGAACACCTGAGGTGAACCCCTCCTGAGCTCTGCACCCTCTGTCTGACCCTAAAGGGGATACACATGAATGAAAGAAATTCATCCTCAAAGTGGTCTGTTTCCAAGTACTGGGGTCACCAGGAAAGGAGTACAATCTCTACAGTCTCTCTTCTCCAGAATGCTACCAAGCTGCTGGTGGGAAGTTGAACCAGTCTTTATAAGCATGAAACCTTTCTTTTTGCAAAGTCCTACTAAAGATTTGTTTTCATCGGCATCAGGAGCACCAAGGACCAGGTAAATGTCTTCCTGGGGCGCGGGGGGAGGGGGGGCGGGGGCGGGCAGTGGGGGGTTGGTTGTGCTCTGGTGGTCAAGTCCTGGGCACCTGCCCTACAAAACAGGATGCCTGATGACCACAGAACATGATGCACCTGCTACTCTGGGGTCAGAGACCGGGCTTCTCACACTCAAAACGTATTCATAGCAGCTCAGTTACCTCATGGGCCTCTGACACAATCACTGTTCCTCTCATGGAAAGTGGTAGGTCCCAGATGCCACTAAAGCAAACTATTCCCATGAGGAGCCCAACATGACATGCTCCTCTGTAGGCTCATACATGCAGATCACTCGCTCAGGAAGCAAACGGTACAGGGACCCTCTCCGGCTGATGGCTAATGCAAGAGTTTTCTGTTGCTCTCACTCCACCATGGAGAAAAAGGAAAACTATACTGCCAGTAGGTGGATCCAGCTTGGGTTTGAACTTCAGAGAGCGTCCATCAGTAACTGGCAGCTGTTTGTTACAGGTTACCAAACCCACTAGTCTGTTTGGGACTCTCATCAGGATTTAGTTCAGGTTTCTTTACACAATTACAAATTGCTACTGTTGCCAAATTTAAGAAACATAAACTGTTTAGAGATTTGCCTAAACTGCTTCTCACATGGAGATGCCACATACACAGAAGTTACTCTCTGAAGGGAAAGGGGGAAGCGTTGCCAGGAGAGGGACCTGACCTAACTACCATTTTTTGGCATCAGCATCATAATCCTTTAAAACTTAAAATATTTAATCCACTGCTACACAAACACAAAACACTAAATAAACAGGACTGATATTCTGAGAAGTTAAATCCACTTCAAAGATATCCTAATGCTTACTGAATAAGGAGAACTGGAAGGGTAAAAAATTTTAAAAAATGAATTTAGTCATTTGTTTACTTAATAAAAGCCAGAATACCCTTTGTGGGCATTAATGCTACAATAAGAACATGTAATTGCCATCCCCATAAAAGAAATATTCCCTGCCCATTTAAAACTAAAACTTTGGGACACCTGGAGTGTCTGCCTTCGGCTCAGGGCGTGATCCCGGGGTCTATGAATTGAGTCCCACATCGGGCTCCCTGAGAGGAGCCTGCTTCTCCCTCTTCCTGTGTCTCTCATGAATAAAATCTTAAAAAAAAAAAAAAAGCTAAAACTTTATTAGCACTTACCTTGCAAAACAGACTTGGGAAGTGGTCTGGAGTCATAGGAGCATAGGACAGCTCAGACAACACATCCACAGCCCGAGGACCAATCAGATTGAGGGCTAAACGAAAAGAACAAGAGATGCTCATCCAGGTAACAGCTGAGCCAAAGAGAAAAGTCTGTTTTGGACACCCCGGCCTGGGTGTTGAAACCATAAAACCAACCTTTTGGTTAGGTGATCCAAGGGTGGACACAGAGCACCCCAATTTTGGGGACCACACCTCTAAATGCAGCTGCTGAATGCTGGCAAGAGAGAGCGTGCTTCCTCTTCCCGGGTACACAGGGAGACAACATCCCATAGCCTCAAATGCAGTTAGATTGGGTTGTGATCTGTTCCGGCCAACAGGCTAGGAGCCCGCTTTCAGTTCGCACTGTGTCTCCTCCCCAGCATTGCTACGTGACAGGCACAGCCCAATCCCAAATCTGCACTTGGAGGAGAGCCCTGAGGAGAGCTGCCCAACCACTTTGGATCCCATCACATGACAGCAGGTTGTGGTAATTACACAGCAACCTCAGAGGCTGGAAAACAACTGTGGTTCTATAGTTTCCCAATCAGGTAGCAAGAAGTTAAATGGAGTTGCTGCTATGATGAACTGGCGGTGAGGGCCTGCTGGGACAAGGGGCAGGAATTTGTTAAGTGGGGGGTGGGCAGATCTTAAACCTGGAATGAGGAGATTGAAGGGGAAATAGAAGTCCCAACAGGACTGCTGAGGAGGAGATCATCAGGAAATTAAGTCATCCTCAAAACTTATTCACTCACTTAAAAAAAATAAGGAGAAATTCTGAAGAAAATACTACTTAAGTAATAAATTTAAAAATGCTTTTGGGGGCTTCTGGGTGGCACAGTCATTTGGGCATCCGACTAACTATTGATTTCTTCTCAGGTCATGGTCTCAGGGTTGTGAGATCAAGCCCTGAGTTGGGCTTAGCACTCAGCATGGAGTCTGCTGACAAGTCTTTTTTTTTTAAAAGACTCATTTATGGGATCCCTGGGTGGCGCAGCGGTTTGGCGCCTGTCTTTGGCCCAGGGCGCGATCCTGGAGACCCGGGATCGAATCCCACATCAGGCTCCCGGTGCATGGAGCCTGCTTCTCCCTCTGCCTATGTCTCTGCCTCTCTCTCTCTCTCTCTGTGACTATCATAAATAAAATAAATAAATAAATAAATAAATAAATAAATAAATAAATAAATAAATAAATAAATAAAATAAAAAAAAAGACTCATTTATTTTAGAGAGAGCGCATGCATATAGGAGGGAAGATAGGGAGAGGAAGAGAGAGAATCTCAAGCAGACTCCAGGCTGAGCACAGAGCCTGACAGAGGGCTTGATCTCATGATCCCTGAGATCATGACGTGAGACAAAATCAACAGTGGGAGCCCAACGGACTATGCCACCCAAGCACCCCATCAAATAGGTAAGTAAATATAAAAAGAAAAAAATACCATTCAAATGACTGACCCATTCAATATCTGACCAATACTTGTGCTCCTCCACACTGGCTATAGGGGATAGAGCAGTGCACAAAACAAACCGAAAGTGAAGCACAACTCACTCCACACCTCACTGACAGAATGTGGGTATTAGAGATCGACATACGACCAGAGAGGCTCTTATATGCCTCTCACTCTGACCCCCACCTCTGAACATCAAACAGAAAGAAGACAAACGGAGAAGATATGTGGACGGACTGGTAGTTTCCCATGCAGCTGATGGCCTGGGCCCAGCTCACCAGTGTATTTCCAGGTGACGTCCTCCAGGAGCAGGTTGCTATCTTCTGGCATATGTTTCTTAAGCCAGGCCCAACAGTGGACCTGCTGGTCGGTTGGGGAAATCATGAAGAAGCTGAAAGGGAGGCAGAGAGTAATGAGAGCCAGGCAGCAGGCAATGGGTCAGGAAGCAGGCAAGTTAATTCATTTCAAAGCGACCAGTGAGCACAAGACTGGCAAATGGTCTGAGCTTTCAGAGAGGGCCAGTAGCACCTAATTCCTGGATCTACCACCCAAGGACCAAACAGAAGATTCTGGCTTCCTGTTAATGCCAAGATAGCTACTACCATAAGTGAACACATCTGCCCTCTAGGGTGACTGATCTGTCCACATCGAGTTCTACAGAATCTGGGGTGTTCTCTCTCCTTCCCTTGTGATTTGTGTTTGTACTGCACTGCCAACAGACGAGGCAGGAGCTGCTGAAACCTCTTTTTCCTCAGTATATACTCCCTCCCGGGTAAGTGAGCTGGGGGCTCTGCTCTACTGCATCTCGTCCTCAGAGGGTGGGTGGGGGGGGCAGGGGGGCCTCACCTGCGCTTGCTCAGGCGCGCTATACTGCAGTCATTCTCGTAGCCCCCGCCCTCGTTGAGCATGCCGGTGTGCACAATGTGGCCCACGGGCACATCCAGGTCATTGGAGAAGAGGTACTGTAGAACTTCCAGTGCCTGGTCCCCGGTGGACTGTAGGGTGAGGGAGCAAAGCAGAGCACATGAGCACAAGCACATGTGGCCAGGTGACACAGTCCACCATGCAGAGTGACTTGCTGAGGAAACTCCTCTGGTCCCTGTGAGCAAGGTCTATGGATTTACTCCACTCAAGAAGCTCCAGAGAAAGCTACCTCTGGAGTCGAAGGAAAAGTGGGCCTCTGCAAGCAGACTAAAAGAGCTAAAAATTCAGAAAACCGGTATAATATAGATAAAAAATGAAAATATACCAGAGTTCTTTTTTTTTTAATTTTTTTTTTTTTTTATGACAGTCACACAGGGAGAGAGAGAGAGGCAGAGACACAGGCAGAGGGAGAAGCAGGCTCCATGCACCGGGAGCCCGACGTGGGATTCGATCCCAGGTCTCCAGGATCGCGCCCTGGGCCAAAGGCAGGCGCCAAACCGCTGCGCCACCCAGGGATCCCTATACCAGAGTTCTTATAGAAGCTGTTTTAAAGTGACAGCAAAGAAGGTGCATTCATGTATATGCACAGGGTCCTCCTCTATTCTTTTGTTCCCAAGCACTTACTGTTATTTCAAACTTTGTGAAAGAAGACATGTCGATGACACACACGGCCTCCTTACAGCACTTGACTTCAGATTCCACAATGTCGAACCAGTCTGGCTTATAGAAAGTCTTGCTCTGCTCCAGTGCTAGGAGGTCTGCGGACACAATGAAAGGAAATGAGAAAAGAGATTTCTATCGGGGACTCTATATACACGTTGGTATAGTTTGAAGGTTTTTCTTCTTTATTCTTCTAGGAACACATTCTAGCTGTAATACATTTTAAATGGGTTTTATTGATTCTTAGAGCAAAAAAGAACAAAAATGAGAACGGGCCCTCTTACCCTTGTCCGGTGGCACAAAGTACTTTGGTCTCTCAAATCCATGTTTCTCCATCCACCTGGCTCCTTGTGCATCCAGCCGGTCATAGAGAGGAGAGGTGCGCAACTGCCTCCCGGTCTGGAAGTCCCAACGGGGAACCTTCAGGTCATACAGCAGAGCTGGAACAGAATAGAACAGTCTCTGCAAGCCCAAACTGCCGGGCCGGGAACACAACATCCACCAGAACCAGGAGCTGCTCCTAGTCACAAAAGCACACTCTCCAGGCTAATGGACCTAATGTGCAAACAGTACCCGGTGTAACAGGCCGGCTCCAAAAGAAAGAATAATGCTGCAAGAACCGCTGTCATCCCTCCGTGGGTACGCAGCTGTGAGCCACACAGCTCCAGGTCTCTGCTCACAACTATCATTTCAAATCCATAGGCAGAAACCGCAAGCAGGAGGTCAGACTTCTCGGCAGAAGGCGGCTGCAGCACGAGCATGCCGGGGCTGCAGTGTGCAAACGTGGCACATGCTTCTTTACATAGTGCCTTTGTCACTGAGACCTCACAACTGGTACAGACATTTCCTAACACCTAACCCATTTCTGAAGTGAAGGGGCCCACAGCCTTGATTTTGTGGCTCTGAAATCGGACAGGTTACATAGTCCTGTCCCAGTGACATCACATAACAAAGCCAGGGTCAGAATTCATTTTTCTTGTGCCTAATCAGCAACAGCAGTTTGTAAAAATAGCCAGAAAGAGTGTGATCTCTAGTCCCTTGCACAGGGAAGACCTGACCTTACAGCATTCCACATAAGAGGGACAACAGGGAGGGGAGGCTGAGAGGTCCAAGAGAAGGAGCCACACTGGCTGCTCTACCCTGTGACGATTTTTCAATCTCCCCTCACTCTGGAGGTCCAATTTACACTTTCCCCAGTTTCTATCATGTGAGAACCAGAGACAGGCATCATGTTCTCAAGGACAAACTTAAGCTCCATTATGATTTGCACAGATTCTAAACGAACTATGCCTGGGGAAGCCAGGACTTATGGCAGGTCAACATTTTAACTAAAATATTTATTAAAATTGAAGAACCTTAGTGGCCACCCACACTGCTGCCAGACCCCGTGACTCCGACAGTTCTCTGCCACAGGCTAGAGGAGCATGCAGGTGCTAACAGTTATCTAAAGCCTCGTCATCAATGGAACCCCGGCTACTAAACCAACAATTCACTGTTAACCAAGAATGGTGGTCGCAACCAGTGTAGAAATTTAGCTGTGAGCAGAAATATGCCCCAAATATTCAGGTACATTTTGGCAGTCTCAGAATTGTTCCTCAGTATAGGACAATGACACGACAGTCTGATTTGGTTCAATTCCTGATACAAAAGCTGGCTCTAAGAGCTTGCTAGAAAATAAATCAGAGACAAGATAACAAGTGAAAATAAAGAGCCTTTCAAAGTTGGAGGGAAGTGAGAACAAGGAGAAGAACAGTAATGTACATTCTGTATTTACCCAAGAAGTGGTTTCCTACCTTGCTAGCATGTTACAGTTAATGGCAAAGATCACTCAGAGAAGCTTGAAGCTTTGAGAATAACCTGGCAAATTCTCTGCCATGGAAAGCACACCATGATCACAGATAAAAGAGGCAGCAAGAGCATTACCTGGCATTCTAGGCAAAGTGGAAAGCAGATGGCAAACACTATGAATCTACAAGAAGCTGCTGCGGGGACTGGACAGCAACCAGCACCTGAAAGTCCTAGTCTGCGTTCCTGTTCCCCGAGGTTAAGTAGAAAACAATATACTAAAGAGACTGTCCCACAAATGTCACATGGGGCCTCGTCCCCCAACCAAACATCAGAAGCCTGACTCACAGCAATTATTACACAACTGAAGGAAAAACCTGCCCCCACTCAGAATGATCACACAGGCTCGAGGGAAGATCCCTTCAGCGAGGTGCAGCTGGGCCAGAGCTCCACTCACGCATGACTTCCATGACCCGGTGGCGCAAAAAGGTGCGGCTGCTCTGGAGTGCTCCAAAACGCTTCAGGTCCAGTTCCCAGATGTTTTCTGAGGGATAACCGTGCACCATCCATTCGGCGAGGTACCTGTTTAGATGTGGGGGAAGTTGCTGGGCCTCAGATGGGACGCTCTCCCAACTGTACACGGAATCAAGAACCAACAGAAACATCCTGTCTGGTCACAGATTGGTTGAAAATTTGGGGCAATTTCCTTAACTTTTCTAAACAAATACGGATCCATCTACTGCTCTCAAAACCACTACGATGATTTTAGCTCTAATAAGATTCCCTAGAAGTGTTCTAAAAATAAGCCACATCTATTAAAAAAAGACTAAAATAAAATTACAAATGTACTCTAATTTATACATCCAATGGTTTTTTTCTGGAAAACCCTCAGGTCGTTATACAACTATCTGACCACATTTCTGTTCCAAACACTTTTAGTAACTCCTCTTCCATAACTGTTTTCAGAACCATTCTACAAGCCACTAAAGAAAAAAATGGCCTCATTAATAAAAAATTTAAAAATTTAATTGCGATAAAATACACAGAACATGACAGAACATAAAACAGAACATAAAATTTACCATCTTCATCATTTTCATGTGTAAGGTTCAGAGGCATGAGGTACTCTGAACGGCTGTGTGACAGTCCCCACCATCCACCGCTAGAATTCATTCATCATCTTCCCAAACTGAAACTCCCTCCCCTGACCCCAACCCTGGCCATCGCCCCTACACTCTGAAGTAACTCACAAAAGTGCAGCCACACAATATTTGTCCTTTCTGACTGGCTTATTTTATTTTTTTTAAATACTTTTATTTATTTATGATAGTCACAGAGAGAGAGAGAGAGAGAGAGAGAGAGAGAGAGGCAGAGACACAGGCAGAGGGAGAAGCAGGCTCCATGCACCGGGAGCCCGACGTGGGATTTGATCCCGGGTCTCCAGGATCGCGCCCTGGGCCAAAGGCAGGCGCCAAACCGCTGCGCCACCCAGGGATCCCTGACTGGCTTATTTTAACTGGTACATAATTTTTTTAAAAAGACCCACCTTAGGCAACCCAGGTGGCTCAACAGTTTAGCGCCGCCTTCAGCCCATGGCCTGATCCTAGGGACCCGGGATAAAGTCCCACGTCGGGCTCCCGGTGCATGGAGCCTGCTTCTCCCTCTGCCTATGTCTCTGCCTCTCTCTCTCTCTCTCTCTCGCTCTCTCTCTCTGTGTCTCTCATGAATAAATAAATAAAATCTTAAAAAAAAAAAAGACCCACCTTACTCAGCATGATCATCTGTCTTACTCACAGTACTTAACGGTTTCCAAACTCAAATGCCTTCAAAGGATCAACATTTTTTAAAAAAGATTTTTATTTATTTATTCATGCGAGACACAGAGAGACAGAGACAGGCACTAAACCGCTGAGCCACCCATTTGTCCCAGGATCAACATTTGTAACCGCTGCAAGAACTGAAAAGTACAGCCCACAGGCTCCAAGAACAATTCCAGAAGAGGAGTTCCCAAAATACTTTGCACGATGACACTTCTGGGACATCCACAGTCATTACTTTGAAATGGACAACTCTCAAATTAGGTGTATATCTTCCTCATTAACATACCAGGTTACACCTGGACATTACACACAACATCAGGAACAAGTAACTCTAGGAAGGAAGCAGCCCCACCAGCAGAGTGTCAGCAGGAACACTTACCTCCCAGCCCCTCCACCAAAGGAGATGCCAGCAGAGTTCATTCCTGCCAGGACAAAGTAGCCCTGCACCAAAGGAGACTCGCCCAGGATGCACCTCATGTCTGGGGTGAAGGTCTCGGGGCAGTTCACCAACTTCATGATCTCCAGAGTGTCCAGTTCAGGCATGCGCCGCAGGAGGGAACTCAGCAGGGGCTCTGAACCCGAAACACAAACCCAAACATGGTCCTCAGCTTTAGGGAATTCAGAAACTTCCCAATCCACGGGCTTCCCTACTCCCTCCCTCTCCTTGCAGAGAAAATTTCCTGAAAGAGGCTTTCTCAGAAGAGCCAAATGGGCCCTGACCAGAAAGCAGAAACCATGGTGGAATTAAGGGGCAACCCCACAAAGTGCATGGCATACAGACTGAGAAAAAAAGACACTCTTCAGAATGACCAGAAGCTGTAGGAGGACACACAATACACGAGCGTTAGGCAAGATCTCCAGGGGAGCAGTACTTGGGGACAATCTCTTCCATAGCACCCAAGGGGACATGCAATCAAAGCAAGGATTTCCTAAACTGGACCAGCTGCAAAAGACAGGTCCTTGGCTTGTGTGCCAGTAAGCCCACCATCTGGGAATTATTCCACTAGGACAGTGGCAACGGATGAAACCAGACTGGAGCTGGCAGGAGAATCCATATACTATTCTCTCCACTTTTAAAAGTCTGAAATCTCGGGATCACTGGGTGGCGCAGCGGTTTGGCGCCTGCCTTTGGCCCAGGGCGCGATCCTGGGGACCCGGGATCGAGTCCCACGTCGGGCTCCCGATGCATGGAGCCTGCTTCTTCCTCTGCCTGTGTCTCTGCGCCTCTCTCTCTCTCTCTCTATCATAAATAAATAAAAATTAAAAAAAAATTTAAATAAAAAAAAATAAAAAAAAAGTCTGAAATCTCCCACAATAAAAAGTTTATTTTTTAAAAAAAGTCCATTAAGGATAGGAGGGAAGACTCTTCATTATAGACCCTTTTATCTTTTGAACCTGGATTATGGGACTATATTAACTAGGAAACAAAAATGAAATTACAAAATCAAGTTGCATATAAATACCAGATCACTATGATGTACACCTGAAACTAAAACAGTATCATAGCCCAATTCTTCTTCAATATAAAAAAAAATAAAACCTGAATAGAAGACCATATTAACAAAAAAGATTCTGCTTTCTAAAAATTTCTTCTTCAATCTTACATGCCATCCTACAAAAAAGTCTCCTTCTAGCCTAGAATTTCAGCAATGGTTTTAGGTAAGTAATTAGCCAGAGGTCCCTTGACCAAGATCTTCGTCCCCTGAATCTGCTACCCAGTTCGCCTTAGACCAGGTGAACTCTGTAGACTGCCCCCTGGGAGCACCTCGTGGGGTGGTGACAAAGATCAAAGAAGGAACTCTTCTTGAAAATGCTTTCAAAAGATAGCATCTTAGACAAACACAGGACATTATAGTCATCCTCTAGTTCACACACCAAAGTGATCCCAGTCTTCCTGCAGATTCTGAATCTCCAGCTGGTTCTTGCCCTCAGTGAAGATTGGCTTCGGGTTCTTCTCAAAGCCCCCAGACAAGATGCCACCCTGCCAGTTCCGGATATAAATTCTTCCATCAGCATCCACAATAGCTGAGGAAGGGAAACAACAAGGGAGTGGGGAACAGAAGAGAAAAACAAGGTTTAGAGGTAGGCCAACTTTCTAAATGGACAGAAAAAGCAGAACAAAAACACCATTACTGGCTTTATTAGCGAAAGAGCATCCAGTAAACACAGATCTTCTGAGATCATCGGGAAGGATCTTCCCTCTCAGATTTACAGTGGAGACTATTTCCCTGGTCGTCCCTAACCTCAGCAGTTAACCTAGAAGCTCTAATTGGTCCTCACAACCAAACTACGGAACTACCACAATGCCATTTAAAGCCTAGCAGAAAGGGGGGACCCTAAGCCCATTCTAGGGGTTGAGACCTTTCAGGTGATGTCAAGCCCTCCCCTGTGGTGCTTGGGGCCATGGAGCCATGTGATTCTGTAGCTTACCTAATAATCTCTCTACAATATATGTCATTCACGTCAAAAACTCCAGGTTGCATTCCAAATATTCTCAATTTGGACCTCTGTTTGGGATTGCAATTAGCTTATAAAACAAACCAACCAAAAAACTGCTTCAGTGGAATGCGTTTTTGTCCATCCTTTCATAAAGAGCTCTTAGAGAAAAGGTAGAACTGGGTCGGCCTCCTTATAACATGCTCCAGAAAAGATAAGGCTCTTTCGAGCACAGTCTGTCCTGGGCAGAAAGTCTTCCTTTTCAGAGGACAGGACAGTGGCAAGGAAACAATATTAAAAACAAAGCAGAAGTCCTCACTTGGTGTGTTGCTCTGCAGAGGGGTCTCCAAGGGGCGAGTCAGAAGGTAGAAGTGTTCGCAGGCATGTAACGGGATACTAACCGGCTCCTCGTTGGACAGACCCAGCTCGTATGCCCACTACAAACGGACAGATTGATTTGTGGGTGAGAAGAGGAAGAGAAAAGACAAATGAGCAAGTTTATCCATTTGCAAAGAGTTTGATTTCAAGTGGCCTGTGTGCACTCTGGCCCCAGTGTCAGGGGCAGGGAGACAAGCTGTAGCCTCCTATACACAGTTATGTGGATGGGGAGCAACTTTATACTTCTTACACCATAACAATTATTCTTGACCAAAGAATGAGAGATTTAATAGCTAGTAAAAGGAGCTCATGGGGGGCAAGTGAGGCCCTTTTAACAAAATGCCTGGCCTCAACTACAAACCCCAGACACCATCCCACTCAGCCTTCATTCACAAGGTAAAAAGTACCCCTAGGTCACCTAAAGACTAGAGTGGAAAGCAAGGGACCAATCTGCCTTAAAAGTAGAAGCAGCTTAGTATTCTAAACTGAATCCATGCTCCCAACACAAAAAAAAACAGCCTCATGGGATGCCTGGGTGGCTCAGCGGTTGAGCGTTTGTTTGCCTTCAGCCTGGCCCAGGATCCTGGGGTCCCGGGATTGAGTCCTTCATTGGGCTCCCTACATGGAGACTGCTTTTCCCTCTGCCTGTGTCTGCTCTCTCTGTCTCTCATGAATAAATAAACAAAAGCTTAAAAAAATTGCCTCATATTTTATTTGCCAGGTTGCAGGATGAAAGGAAATATCATAGAAGACCCAACGCCAAGGATTTCTGTCAATGCCCGACTGTTTCACAGACTTCCTGGCCAGGAGAGCACCGATTAACCCAGGGTGGAGGAAGGAAGAGGTCACCCCAGTGCTCCTCTCTGAGCACTAGCTAGAGGTCTTCTGATTTAGAGTAAAGGATTTTGAGGTTTCTAGTCCAAACAAGGGACATGTGGTCCCTGACGTGTGCTTAGCCCAACACAGTACTGACCCTACGTTTCTACACCTAAAATCCCAGAGGTAACAGTTAAGTGAGAAAGTCAGTGACACAGTACAGCTGGTAACCTACCTGACCAGCACAGTTGACAAAATACTGGCACTCGATCTGTCCTTTATCTGTCTCCACACCAGTAACCTGACCTTTCTTGACCATTACATGAAGAACGCTTGTCCGGTCATAGATCTGAACACCTGTTGCAAGGTAAAGAAAGAGTTAGGTGCATCCAACCTCTGATGGCGCAGAATAAAGGCCTCTGCACCAGATTCTCAACCCCCAAGAAATGCTGAAAATGCCAGATCAGTGCTTTATTTAAAAAAAAAAAACTCCCGGGAACCACATCCTGAGACTACATCAGTGTGCCTCTTCCAAGACTGAGAACAGCAGGTGACTGTAATACACAGCTCAACTCCCAGAGTCACAAAAGGCATAGGAGAAAAAATTCAAATACAGCATTTTAAATCCTAATTCACCCACACCTCGGATCAGTTCATCTGAAGTGCAGAGCACCTTGGACACTGGTTAGTGCTCCCCTCATTCATTCCAAACCCAGGACATAGTCAGCTGTGGATCCAGTCCTCACTGTGGCTTCTTGACCTCGGAGCCTCTCAGATTCTGTGTGTGTGTGTAGGGGGGATTTCTAGGAGCCTGAAGTGCACACTGCTCAGTATAAAAGCAGTTCTTACAACTTTAATAAGAAAAATGTGGCCCTAAGAAAAAACATTAACAGTACATTCAAACAAATATTGTGAGAGCCAGTGTTCAAAACCAGAAGGCAAAAAAAAAAAAAAAAAAAAAAAAAAACACAACAACAAACCAAAAAAACACAGAAGGCAAGCTGGTATCAATGCTGATGGTAAGATACCTTCCTACGTAAACTCTTCCTTCCTCACCCAGACACCTCCTTACCATTTTGGGAGGCAGCACTTGCCAGGGCGAGAGCCACATCAGCAGAGGACACCACTGCATCCTCGGGAACATGCATGGCCCCCACCAGGTCGTGCACGTTGAGGAGAGGGTGAAGTTCGGCGACTTTCTTGGGGGAGATGATCTCAGAAGGGATGCCTATGACACTGCCGCAGAACACAAGGGGACAATGACATGCATGGCCCTCTGGCAGAGGTCAGTCTGACAGGAGCGTCGGGACAGGCTTCTAGCCTCATACGTACTTCAGCCTCGAGTTGATGCGCTTCAGGGAGATCAGCCGGTCCTGAGTTTGGGCCAGAAAGATCGAGCCTGTCCTTATGTAACCTGTAAGGAAAACCAGCCCAGACTAAGCAGATCAGGCCACCTGCAGGGGCCAGGAGGGGGGCAAGCCCACTAGACTACGAGCTAGACCAGTGAGGAGTCCTGGCACTACCACCATCCAGACATCCTCAGCTAAGATTTTGGAAGATCAAGTGGGATTTTCATGTACATCTTAAATAATCACTCTTAAAATAAAAATGAGAAGTACTGTTTTTACAAAGCCTTTTGGAAAAGAATGTAGCTCAGAACCCATCTCTTTCTTCAGTCTTTTTAGGCTTTCTCCTCCTGGTTTTGGTGGGAGAGTGACCCGTGATGTAGGCCACTCACAACATCAGCACCCAGGGGCTGGGACAGGGCCAGTGGGAATGTAGCTGAAGCTCAGCCAATCAGGTCCTCCTGGGATACTGTGTCTGGAGCAAGTGAGAGAATGGCTGTGGAGGCCAGTCCTCTCTGAAGCAGCAGCGTCCTGCCAAGTGGGCCCTGTTTCAGCTGAGGGGCTGCCTGCTGTGGGGTCCCCATGGCCCAGCCTCCGCACTGCCTCCTCCCAAACTGGCAGCCTCCTGCCAAACTGACTGGCTCCAACAGCCTTCCAACCAACTCCTTTTTGCCCAAGTTGGTCAGAGTCAATTCTTGTTCATTGCAATCAACATTCCTGACACAACCATGATCACGCTTGGGTGAGTGACAATCTCCCTAACATGCAGACTCTCAGTTCTGATGATGAAAAAGCTGAATCAATCAGGGTATCTTTTTAAAAGGCAGCACAGGAGGATCACCTAAATATTTTTTTATCTAGTTTGAAATCTTCAGGGAAATATGCCCTTCCCTGACATTACAAGAATGTCTCAGTTGGAGAACTGACATTTTAGAGACTGATTTCTAAAAACTGTAGATAGACCAGACCAGTGCAGTGATCATGGTCACTGACTTGGAAGCTAATCACACTCTGAGTCTCACCTGCAGACAAAGGCTTCAGTAGTCACTCCCAGTCACTACCAAACACTCTTAACACATCACGGTACACACATGATGTCAAATCGCACTCTTCCAAACAGAACCAGCTGCCATAACAGCATATCACTGGTTCACAAGATTAATAGCCTACTCTATTCCCACAGAGAACTCTAAAAGTTTGGTCTAGACCTTTCTGACATAAAATTTGCTTTATCACAGGTTTGAAGCTGTAAAACAGAACTCTTACGTTCAGTAAGAAGATAGACATCTGATATTAAAAGACAAGTCACAGAAGAAATATGAATGGCCAATAAGACTACAATACAGGGACACCAGGTGGTTCAGTGGTTGAGTGCCTGCCTTTGGTTCAGGGTGTAATCCCATGGTACCGGGATTGAGTCCCATACCAGGCTCCCTGCATGGAGCCTGCTTCTCCCTCTGCCTCTGTCTCTACTTTTCTCTCTCTGTGTGTCTTTCATGAATAAGTGGATAAAATCTTTAATTAAAAAAAAAAGACTACAACATAATGTTTAACTGAAAAAGATGCAATTTGGAATCTGATTACTTTTTTCATTTCTCAGATTACCAAAAATTGAAACAATACTGTTGGGGTAGCTGGCTGGCTCAGTCAATAGAGCACAAGACTCTTGATCTTGGGGTTGTGAGTTTGAGCCCCATGTTGGGTGTAGAGATTACTTAACAAAAAATAGAATGAAGAAATAAAACAATACCCAATGTTGAGAAGACGATAAAGAAATAAGCACTCACACACATGATTGGTGAGAGGGGATACCTCTTTTGGAGGATGATCTGGCAATACCTATCAGTTTAAAACACAGACACCTTTCGCTCAAATTATCAACTGACTACATCTACCCTTTGGAAATAGCAAGAGAAAACAAACATATACTGACAAGGGTCTGTGCTGCATCATTATAACAAAAAAAGGGGGGGGGGACCTATAAATATCAGGTTTATATTTGCAGGTAGTGGGACCTGCATAAATAAACCAGCACACATATGGACCCTTTCTCTGTAGTTATAAACAGACTTAATTATGAGCTGATCTGGAAAGCCATCATAACACGCTTTCATTTAACAATTACTAAGAATGTTTCTGTAT
>NW_026574908.1:0-27458 GCF_905146905.1 Nyctereutes procyonoides | reverse complement strand
TTCTAATATTGGGCTTCTCTCTCTCTCTCTCTCTCTCTCTCTCTCTCTCTCTAAATATTTGATTAATTGATTGATTAAGGGGGGAGGGGAAGTGGGAGACAGAATCTCAGGTAGACTTCTCCTGGAATGAGGAATGTGATGCGGGGCTCAATCTCACATCCCAGAGAACATTACTTGAGCCAAAACCAAGAATCAGACTCTTATTACTGACCCACTCTGGAGTCCCCTGTACTTCTTTGTTGCAAATTTTTTGATAACTGATTCAATTTATCTGCTGATTTTTAGTATTTTCAAGTGTTCTATTTCTTTCTATTTCACTTTTGGTAGTTTATATGTTTCTAGGAATTTATCTATTCCTTCCAGCTTGTCCAAATTGTGACATGTCGTTTTTCATAATATTCTCTTATACTTGTTTGTATATATGTGGTGTTGGTTATTTTTCCTGTCTCATTTTTTATTTATTCAGGTCCTTTCTCTTTTCTTTTCGATACATCTGGCTAGACGTATATCACTTACATTAAATTTTTCAAAAACAAAGCTCCTGATTTCATTGATCTATTTTTTCCTTAGCTTCTATATCATTTATTTCTGCTCCAATATTTATTGTTTCTTTTCTTCTGCTGGTTTTATGCTTTGCTTTTCTTTTTCTACATTCCTTAGATGTATGGTTAGGTTGTTTCTTTGAATTTTTCTTCCATCTTGATTTCGGCCTGTATTGCTATATACTTCTCTCTTAGGCCCACTTTTACTGCATCCCAAGGTTTTTGGACTATCATATTTTCATTTTCTTTTTCATTTATTTCCATATTTTTTAAATTTCTGCTTTGATTTCCTGGTTGACTCATCCATTGTTTACCGCACATTGTTTTACCTTCATGTATTTGTGGTCTTTCCAGACTTTGTATGTGTGTGGTTTACTTCTAGTTTCATAGTCTTGTGGTCGGAAAACAGGCATGGTATGATTTCCATTTTTTGTATTTGTTGAGGCCTGTTCTGATAGCTAATACATGATCTATTCTGGAGAATGTTCCATGTGCACTTGAAAAGAATGTGTTTTCTGCTGCTTTAGGATGGAATGTTGCAAATATATCTGTTAAGTCCATCTGGTGGAATGTGTCATTCTAGCCACTGTGTGCTTGTCAATTTTCTACTTCTCGATCTGTCCAATGATGTAAATGGGATGTTAAAGACACCTACTATTACTGTGTTAGTATAAATTAGTTCCGTTTTGTCTGTTATTGTTTTATATATGTGGGTGTTCATATGTTGGGGGCATAAATATTTATAATTATTAGATCTTCTTGTTGTATTATCCTCTTTATGATTGTATAATGACCTTCTATATCTCTTTTCAGTCTTTGCTTTAAAGTCGAGTTTGCCCAATGTAAGTATCGCTAATCTGGCTTTCTTTTGACATTCTTTCTCATAAATGTTTCTCCATTCCTTCACTTTCAATCTGCAAGTGTCTTTAGATCTAAAATGAGTCTCTTGTAGGCAGCATATAGATGGGTCTTGTATTTTTATCCATTCTGACATCCTGTAACCTTTGATTGAAGCATTTAGTCCATTTACATTCAAAGTATTGATAGGTATGTGTTTATTGACATTTTATTGCTTATTCTGTTATTGTATGTGGATATTATCTCTGATCCTTTCTTGTCTGTCACTTTTGGTCTCTCCTTCACACTCAAAGACTCTCTTTTAATATTTCTTAGGTGTTTGTTTAGTGGTCAGGAACTTCTTTGGTTTTTGATGGTCTGGTAACTTTTATCTCTCCTTCTATTCTGAATGATAGTGGTGATGGATAGAGTATTTTTGGCAGAAGATTGTTCCCATTTGGCACTATGAATAAGTCATGCACTCCCTTCTGGCTTGTGAAGTTTCCGTTGAGAAGTTTCCAGAGAGCCTTATGGGTTTACCCCTGCAAGTTAAGGACTTCCTTTTAATTGCTGCTTTTAAGATTTTTTAATTTATCACTATATTTTGAAAATTTAATTACAATATGTTTTGGTGTTGGCCTGCTTTTGTTGAATTTGATGGGAGCTCTCTGTGCCTCCAGGATCTGGATGTCTCTTTTTTCCCTGGCCTAGGAAAATTTTCTGCTATTATTCCTTCAAATGAATTTTCTGCCCTCTTCTCTCTTCTCAAACCAATGTCATTGTGTTTGATGGAGTCACTGAGTTCCCTAAGTCTATTCTTGTGTTGCATATCTTCTCTCTTTTCTTCAGCCTCATTATTTTCCATTATTTTGTCTTCAGGATCACTAATTCATTCCTATGCTTCTTACAGCTTGTTGTTCATTGCATCAAGCCTGTTTCAAATCTTGTTTATTGCATTCTGTATATCTCTTTTTCCTTTTGTCTCTGTGGTAAGAGTCTCACTCTGGTTGTTTGCCTGCCTTCTCTCCAGGAACAGCACAGTGTCCTCCAGGCTCAATTCCAGCCAAGCCCACTGGCCTTTAAAACTCCAGGCATTACGCCTCACTGTTTGCAGGAACTCATGAAATTCATTTCCTTGCATTTTCCAAGCCAATGGCTTTGGGAGAACATTTGCTTTGTGCATTCCACCGTATTCTTCTCTCTCTTCCCCTTTTATATGACCACAGCTCTCTCCTCTCTACAGCACCCAGGATCTGTTTCTCCCCTAAACAATGTCTCCACACTTCCTACCTTTGATGTTTCCTCTTCTCTCCCTTTAGGTGTGGAGTATTTTTCTGTCAGTCTTCAGGTTGATTAATGGGATATTTAGGATGACTTGATAGTTATGTAGATGTAATTGTGGCACAAGATGAGCCTAGGGTTTTCCTACTCTGCCCCCATCTTCACCTTCATCAGTTACATTTCTATATACTAATAATGAAACACTGGAAAAGAAAACTATCCTATTCACAGCAGCATCCAAAAATAAAATATTTAGGAATAATTTTAACCAAGGAAGTAAAATATTTGCACAACAAGAATATATGGCTCTATCAAAAGAAATCAAAGAAGACATAAACAAACACTAAGACATCTCATGTTCATGGATCAGCATAATGAATAACATTAAAGCGTTCATACTAACCTAAGCTGTCTATAAATGTAGTGCAATCTCTATGAAAATTTTAATGGCAGGGGTGCCTGGATGGCTCAGCTGGTTAAGCATCCAATTCTTGGTTTCAGTTCAGGTCATGATCAGGGTCACAAGATTGTGCCCCGTGTCAGGTTCCATGCTCTAGCAGAGTCTTTTCAAGATTCTCTCCCTCCCCTTCTACTCCTCTCTTTCCTTATAAGCCAGTTTTTTCTCTCTCTAAAGTAAGTAAAAAAATAAAATTAAAAACATTTTAATGGTATAATTCACAAAAACAGAAAAAAATACTCCTAAAATTTGTATGGAAGTATGTAAGATCCCAAATAGCCAAAGAAATTCTGAGAAAGAACAAATTCAGAGGTATCAAACCTAATTTCAAAACATACAATAAACCTATGGTAGTAACAACAGCAGGGTGCTGGCCTAAAAACAGACACCCAGACCAGTGGAACACATTGTATACCCCAGAATGAATCCTCTTATATACAGTCAACTAATATTCAAGAAGGAGGCCAAGAACACCCAATGGGAAAAAATAGTCTCTTCCATAAAATGGTGCTGCATATAAATGGACCACATGCCAAACAATGAAATTATATCCCTATCTTATACTACTTACAAAAATTAACTCAAAATGGACTTAAACATAAGACCTGATGCCATAAAACTCATAGAAAGAAACAAGAAGCTCTTCAACATTGGATTTGGCAATAATTATTTGAATGTGAGACAAAAAAGCATAAACAATAAAAGCAAAGATAAACATATGGGACTACATCAAATTCAAAAACTTATGCACAGTAAGAGAAACAATCAGCAAAATGAAAGGGCAACCTGCATAATGGTAAAAATGCTTGCAAACAATATTTTGGACAAACGGTTAATATTCAGAACATATAAAGAACTTTAGAACTCAGTTAACAACAACAAAACAAATTATTTGATTAAAAATGGGCAGAAACAGGGCGGGAGCGCGAATCCAAAGCGCAGGCCCCAGAGCACAGGGCGCCGGGACACAGCCCAGGATCCTGCCTCCCCCTGGGACAGGCAGAGGCCGGGAGGGCCCAGGAGAGCAAGGACGCTCCTGCCCCGAGCTGAGCAGATCAGCGGCCCCGCCCCGGAGCCTCCAGGCCCTGCAGATGGAGAACCGAGAGCCCCGAACCCCGTAGTTCCTGCAGAGGCTGAATCCAGGCTTCCAGAGTTGCCATAGCAACTGCGGCTGATCCTCCTGGGGCCCCACGGGGTAAACAACCCCCGCTGAGCCCTGCAGCAGGCAGGGGCAGAGCAGCTCACCCAAGTGCTAACACCTGAGAATCAGCACAGCAGGCCCCTCCCCCAGAAGACCAGCTAGACGGACCAGTGATACTCCCCCGTGTTCCAAAACAACTTGTTCTTGGCCACTCTGCACTGAGCAAAATGACTAGAAGGAAAACCTCACCTCAAAAGAAAGAATCAGAAACAGCCCTCTCTCCCACAGAGTTACAAAATCTGGATTACAATTCAATGTCAGAAAGCCAACTCAGAAGCCCTATTATACAGCTACTGGTGGCTCTAGAAAAAAGCATTAAGGACTCACGAGACTTCATGACTGCAGAATTTAGATCCAATCAGGCAGAAATTAAAAATCAATTGAATGAGATGCAATCCAAACTAGAAGTCCTAACGACGAGGGTTAACGAGGTGGAAGAACGAGTGAGTGACATAGAAGACAAGTTAATGGCAAAGAGGGAAACTGAGGAAAAAAGAGACAATCAATTAAGGGACCATGAAGACAGATTAAGGAAAATAAATGACAACCTAAGGAAGAAAAACCTACGTTTAATTGGGGTTCCCGAGGGCGCCGAAAGGGCCAGAGGGCCAGAATATGTATTTGAACAAATCCTAGCTGAAAACTTTCCCAATCTGGGAAGGGAAACAGGCATTCAGATCCAGGAAATAGAGAGATCCCCCCCTAAAATCAATAAAAACCGTTCAACACCTCGACATCTAATAGTGAAGCTTGCAAATTCCAAAGATAAAGAGAAGATCCTTAAAGCAGCAAGAGACAAGAAGTCCCTGACTTTCATGGGGAGGAATATTAGGGTAACAGCAGACCTCTCCACAGAGACGTGGCAGGCCAGAAAGGGCTGGCAGGATATATTCAGGGTCCTAAATGAGAACAACATGCAACCAAGAAGACTTTATCCAGCAAGGCTCTCATTCAAAATGGAAGGAGAGATAAAGAGCTTCCAAGACAGGCAGGAACTGAAAGAATATGTGACCTCCAAACCAGCTCTGCAAGAAATTTTAAGGGGGACTCTTAAAACTCCCCTTTAAGAAGAAGTTCAGTGGAACAATCCACAAAAACAAGGACTAAATAGATATCATGATGACACTAAACTCATATCTGTCAATAGTAACTCTGAACGTGAACGGGCTTAATGACCCCATCAAAAGGCGCAGGGTTTCAGACTGGATAAAAAAGCAGGACCCATCTATTTGCTGTCTACAAGAGACTCATTTTAGACAGAAGGACACCTACAACCTGAAAAAAAAAGGTTGGAGAACCATTTACCATTCAAATGGTTCTCAAAATATACCCTAAAAACTATAGAACACTTCTGAAAGAAATTGAGGAAGACACAAAGAGATGGAAAAATATTCCATGCTCATGGATTGGCAGAATTAAGATTGTGAAAATGTCAATGTTACCCAGGGTAATTTACACGTATAATGCAATCCCTATCAAAATACCATGGACTTTCTTCAGAGACTTAGAACAAATTATTTTAAGATTTGTGTGGAATCAGAAAAGACCCCAAACAGCCAGGGGAATTTTAAAAAAAGAAAACCATATCTGGGGTCATCACAATGCCAGATTTCAGGTTGTACTACAAAGCTGTGTTCATCAAGACAGTGTGGTACTGGCAGAAAAACAGACATATATCAATGGAACAGAATAGAGAACCCAGAAGTGGACCCTGAACTTTATGGTCAACTAATATACGATAAAGGAGGAAAGACGATCCACTGGAGGAGAGACAGTCTCTTCAATAAATGGTGCTGGGAAAATGGGACATCCACATGCAGAAGAACGAAACTGGACCACTCTCTTGCACCATACACAAAGATAAACTCAAAATAGATGAAAGATCTAAATGTGAGACAAGATTCCATCAAAATCCCAGAGGAGAACTCAGGCAACACCCGTTTTGAACCTGGCCACAGTAACCGGAGAAGGACAAACAGTGTATGTTCTCATTCATTTGGGGAATATGAATAATAGTGAAAGGGAATATAAGGGAAGGGAGAAGAAATGTGTGAGAAATATCAGAAAGGGAGACAGAACATAAAGACTTCTAACTCTGGGAAATGAACTAGGGGTGGTGGAGGGGGAGGAGGGCGGGGGGTGAGGGTGAATGGGTGACGGGCACTGAGGGGTACACTTGACGGGATGAGCACTGGGTGTTATTCTGTATGTTGGTAAATTGAACACCAATAAAAATTAATTTATAAAATAAAAAAAATACACATACAAAAAAAAATGGGCAGAAAAAAACAGAATAGGCATTTGTTTTAAAAAAAAAGACATCCAAAAGCCCACCAGGTACATGAAAAAAGTTATCAACATCACTAGTCATCAGGATAATGCAAATCAAAACCACAATGAGATTATCACATCATACCTATTTCAATGGCTATCAAAAATACAAGAGACTAATCAGTGTTAGTGAGGATATGAAGAAAAGGGAAACCTTGGCCAGTTGGTGGGAATGTATATTGGTTCTCCCAATGTGGAAAATAATATGAATCTTCCACAATAAATTAAAAATAGAACTACCATATGATCCAGCAATTCTACTTCTAACTATATATACTCAAAGGAAATTAAAACAGAATATTGAAGAGATATATGCAGTTCCATATTTATTGCAGTTCTTTTCATAGTAGCCATAATATGGAAACAACCCACATTCCCATCAATGGATGAATTAATAAGATTTGGTATATATGTAAATGGAGTATTATTCAGCCATGAGAAAGAAAGGCATTCTGCCATTGTGACAATGTGAATGGACTTTTTTTTTATAAATTAATTTTTATTGGTGTTCAATTTACCAACATACAGAATAACACCCAGTGCTCATCCCGTCAAGTGTCCCCCTCCGTGCCCGTCACCCATTCACCACCACCCCCCGCCCTCCTCCCCTTCCACCACCCCTAGTTCATTTCCCAGAGTTAGAAGTCTTTATGTTCTGTGTCCCTTTCTGATATCTCCCACACATTTCTTCTCCTTTCCCTTATATTCCCCTTCACTATTATTCATATTCCCCAAATGAGTGAGAACATACACTGTTTGTCCTTCTCCGATTGACTTACTTCACTCAGCATAATACCCTCCAGTTCCATCCACGTTGAAGCAAATGGGGGGTATTTGTCGTTTCTAATGGCTGAGGAATATTCCATTGTATACATAAACCACATCTTCTTTATCCATTCATCTTTCGATGGGCACCGAGGCTCCTTCCACAGTTTGGCTATTGTGGACATGGCTGCTAGAAAGATCGGGGTGCAGGTGCCCCGGCCTTTCATTGCATCTGAATCTTCGGGGTAAATCCCTAACAGTGCAATTGCTGGGTCGTAGGGCAGGTCTATTTTTAATTCTTTGAGGAACCTCCACACAGTTTTCCAGAGTGGCTGCACCAGTTCACATTCCCACCAACAGTGTAAGAGGGTTCCCTTTTCTCCGCATCCTCTCCAACATTTGTTGTTTCCCGCCTTGTTAATTTTCCCCATTCTCACTGGTGTGAGGTGGTATCTCATTGTGGCTTTGATTTGTATTTCCCTGATGGCAAGTGATGCAGAGCATTTTCTCATGTGCATGTTGGCCATGTCTATGTCTTCCTCTGTGAGATTTCTCTTCATGTCTTTTGCCCATTTCATGATTGGATTGTTTGTTTCTTTGGTGTTGAGTTTAAGAAGTTCTTTATAGATTTTGGAAACTAGCCCTTTATCTGATATGTTATTTGCAAATATCTCCTCCCATTCTGTAGGTTGTCTTTTAGTTTTGTTGACTGTATCCTTTGCTGTGCAAAAGCTTCTTATCTTGATGAAGTCCCAATAGTTCATTTTTGCTTTTGTTTCTTTTGCCTTCGTGGATGTATCTTGCAAGAAGTTACTGTGGCCAAGTTCAAAAAGGGTGTTGCCTGTGTTCTCCTCTAGGATTTTGATGGAGTCTTGTCTCACATTTAAATCTTTCATCCATTTTGAGTTTATCTTTGTGTATGGTGCAAGAGAGTGGTCTAGTTTCATTCTTCTGCATGTGGATGACCAATTTTCCCAGCACCATTTATTGAAGAGACTGTCTTTCTTCCAGTGGATCATCTTTCCTCCTTTGTCGAATATTAGTTGACCATAAAGTTCAGGGTCCATTTCTGGGTTCTCTATTCTGTTCCATTGGTCTATGTTTCTGTTTTTGTGCCAGTACCACATGTCTTGATGACCACAGCTTTGTAGTACAACCTGAAATCTGGCATTGTGATGCCCCCAGATATGGTTTTCTTTTTTAAAATTCCCCTGGCTATTCGGGGTCTTTTCTGATTCCACACAAATCTTAAAATAATTTGTTCTAAGTCTCTGAAGAAAGTCCATGGTATTTTGATAGGGATTGCATTGAACGTGTAAATTGCCCTGGGTAGCATTGACATTTTCACAATATTAATTCTGCCAATCCATGAGCATGGAATATTTTTCCATCTCTTTGTGTCTTCCTCAATTTCTTTCAGAAGTGTTCTATAGTTTTTAGGGTATAGATCCTTTACCTCTTTGGTTAGGTTTATTCCTAGGTATCTTATGCTTTTGGGTGCAATTGTAAATGGGATTGACTCCTTAATTTCTCTTTCTTCAGTCTCATTGTTAGTGTATAGGAATGCCATTGATTTCTGGGCATTGATTTTGCATCCTGCCACGCTACCAAATTGCTGTATGAGTTCTAGCAATCTTGGGGTGGAGGCTTTGGGTTTTCTATGTAGAGTATCATGTCATCGGCGAAGAGGGAGAGTTTGACTTCTTCTTTGCCAATTTGAATGCCTTTAATGTCTTTTTGTTGTCTGATTGCTGAGGCTAGGACTTCCAATATTATGTTGAATAGCAGTGGTGAGAGTGGACATCCCTGTCTGGTTCCTGATCTTAGGGGAAAGGCTCCCAGTGCTTCCCCATTGAGAATGATATTTGCTGTGGGCTTTTCGTAGATGGCTTTTAAGATATCGAGGAAAGTTCCCTCTATCCCTACACTCTGAAGAGTTTTGATCAGGAATGGATGCTGTATTTTGTCAAATGCTTTCTCTGCATCTAATGAGAGGATCATATGGTTCTTGGTTTTTCTCTTGCTGATATGATGAATCACATTGATTGTTTTACGAGTGTTGAACCAGCCTTGTGTCCCGGGGATAAATCCTACTTGGTCATGGTGAATAATTTTCTTAATGTGTTGTTGGATCCTATTGGCTAATATCTTGTTGAGAATTTTTGCATCCATGTTCATCAGGGATATTGGTCTGTAATTCTCCTTTTTGGTGGGGTCTTTGTCTGGTTTTGGAATTAAGGTGATGCTGGCCTCATAGAATGAATTTGGAAGTACTCCATCTCTTTCTATCTTTCCAAACAGCTTTAGTAGAATAGGTATGATTTCTTCTTTAAACGTTTGATAGAATTCCCCTGGGAAGCCATCTGGCCCTGGACTCTTGTGTCTTGGGAGGTTTTTGATGACTTCTTCAATTTCCTCCCTGGTTATTGGCCTGTTCAGGTTTTCTATTTCTTCCTGCTCCAGTTTTGGTAGTTTGTGGCTTTCCAGGAATGCGTCCATTTCTTCTAGATTGCCTAATTTATTGGCGTAGAGCTGTTCATAATATGTTTTTAAAATCGTTTGTATTTCCTTGGTGTTGGTAGTGATCTCTCCTTTCTCATTCATGATTTTATTAATTTGAGTCTTCTCTCTCTTCTTTTTAATAAGGCTGGCTAATGGTTTATCTATCTTATTAATTCTTTTAAAGAACCAACTCCTGGTTCTATTGATCTGTTCCACAGTTCTTCTGGTCTCAATTTCGTTGAGTTCTGCTCGAATTTTAATTAACTCTCTTCTTCTGCTGGGCGTCGGGTCAATTTGCTGCTTCTTCTCTAGCTCCTTTATGTGTAAGGTTAGCTTTTGTATTTGAGTTCTTTCCAGTTTTTGAATGGATGCTTGTATTGCGATGTATTTCCCCCTCAGGACTGTTTTTGCTGCATCCCAAAGATTTTGAACAGTTGTATCTTCATTCTCATTAGTTTCCATGAATCTTTTTAATTCTTCCTTAATTTCCTGGTTGACCCTTTTATCTTTTAGCAGGATGGTCCTTAACCTGCACGTGTTTGAGGTCCTTCCAAACTTCTTCTTGTGATTGAGTTCTAATTTCAAGGCGTTATGGTCTGAGAATATGCAGGGGACGATCCCAATCTTTTGGTATCAGTTCAGACCCGATTTGTGACCCAGTATGTGGTCTATTCTGGAAAAAGTTCCATGTGCACTTGAGAAGAATGTGTATTCAGTTGAGTTTGGATGTAAAGTTCTGTAGATATCTGTGAAATCTATCTGGTCCAGTGTATCATTTAAAGCTCTCGTTTCTTTGGAGATGTTGTGTTTAGAAGACCTATCAAGGGTAGAGAGAGCTAGATTGAAGTCACCAAGTATAAGTGTATTATTATCTAAGTATTTCTTTACTTTGGTTAATAATTCATTTAAGTATTTGGCAGCTCCCACATTCGGGCATATATATTGAGGATTGTTAAGTCCTCTTGTTGGATAGATCCTTTAAGTATGATATAGTGTCCCTCTTCGTCTCTCACTACTGTCTTCGGAGTGAATTTTAGTTTATCTGATATAAGGATGGCTACCCCTGCTTTCTTTTGAGAACCATTTGAATGGTAAATGGTTCTCCAACCTTTTATTTTCAGGTTGTAGGTGTCCTTCTGTCTAAAATGAGTCTCTTGTAGACAGCAAATAGATGGGTCCTGCTTTTTTATCCATTCTGAAACCCTGCGCCTTTTGATGGGGTCATTAAGCCCGTTCACGTTCAGAGTTACTATTGACAGATATGAGTTTAGTGTCATCATGATATCTATTTAGTCCTTGTTTTTGTGGATTGTTCCACTGAACTTCTTCTTAAAGGGGAGTTTTAAGAGTCCCCCTTAAAATTTCTTGCAGAGCTGGTTTGGAGGTCACATATTCTTTCAGTTCCTGCCTGTCTTGGAAGCTCTTTATCTCTCCTTCCATTTTGAATGAGAGCCTTGCTGGATAAAGTATTCTTGGTTGCATGTTGTTCTCATTTAGGACCCTGAATATATCCTGCCAGCCCTTTCTGGCCTGCCACGTCTCTGTGGAGAGGTCTGCTGTTACCCTAATATTCCTCCCCATGAAAGTCAGGGACTTCTTGTCTCTTGCTGCTTTAAGGATCTTCTCTTTATCTTTGGAATTTGCAAGCTTCACTATTAGATGTCGAGGTGTTGAACGGTTTTTATTGATTTTAGGGGGGTATCTCTCTATTTCCTGGATCTGAATGCCTGTTTCCCTTCCCAGATTGGGGAAGTTTTCAGCTAGGATTTGTTCAAATACATATTCTGGCCCTCTGGCCCTTTCGGCGCCCTCGGGAACCCCAATTAAACGTAGGTTTTTCTTCCTTAGGGTGTCATTTAATTCCCTTAATCTGTCTTCATGGTCCTTTAATTGTTTGTCTCTTTTTTCCTCAGTTTCCCTCTTTGCCATTAACTTGTCTTCTATGTCACTCACTCGTTCTTCCACCTCGTTAACCCTCGTCGTTAGGACTTCTAGTTTGGATTGCATCTCATTCAGTTGATTTTTAATTTCTGCCTGATTGGATCTAAATTCTGCAGTCATGAAGTCTCGTGAGTCCTTAATGCTCTTTTCTAGAGCCACCAGTAGCTGTATAATAGTGCTTCTGAATTGGCTTTCTGACATTGAATTGTAATCCAGATTTTGTAGCTCTGTGGGAGAGAGGGCTGTTTCTGATTCTTTCTTTTGAGGTGAGGTTTTCCTTCTAGTCATTTTGCTCAGTGCGGAGTGGCCAAAAACAAGTTGTATTTGAACACGGGGGAGTATCACTGGTCCGTCTAGCTGGTCTTCTGGGGGAGGGGCCTGCTGTGCTGATTTTCAGGTGTTAGCACTTGGGGGAGCTGCTCTGCCCCTGCCTGCTGCAGGGCTCAGCGGGGGTTCTTTACCCCGTGAGGTCTCAGGAGGAACAGTTGCAGTTGCTATGGCAACTCTGGAAGCCTGGATTCAGCCTCTGCAGGAACTACGGGGCTCGGGGCTCGGCTTTCTGTCTGCAGGGCCTGGAGGCTCCGGGGCGGGGCCGCTGATCTGCTCAGTTCGGGGCAGGAGCGTCCTTGCTGTCCTGGGCCCTCCCAGCCTCTGCCTGTCCCGGGGGAGGCCGGATCCTGGGCTGTGTCCCGGCGCCCTGTGCTCCGGGGCCTGCGTTGTTGGATTTGCGCTCCCGCCCCGCAGCCCCCTCTGCGGAGACGCCGCCCGAGCCCCTCCGAGCTGCTCCGGTCGTCCAGCCGTGTGCGGTGCAGCCCTTAGGGAGCTCGGAGCACTCTCCTGCGCTGCTCGCAGGTGTCTGTTAGTGTCCCCGGGAGCCCGAGGGCATCCCCGCCCTCCTGGGTCCTGCTCCAACTCCCTGGGAGCCCCTTTCCGCCCGTCCGGGAAGGTTGGTGCAGCTCCTGCTCCTCCGGGACGGGGCTTTCCTGTCCTGGGGACACTCGCCCCGGCCTCAGCCCGGCTCCTCGCGGGGCCCCTCCCCCTCGGAGGCCTTTTGTTTCTTTATTTCTTTTTCTAGGTCTTCCTACCTTGATAGAAGCGTGAACTCCTCTCACTGTAGCATTCCAGCTGGTCTCTCTTTAAATCTCAGGCCGAATTCGTAGATTTTCAGGATGATTTGAAGGTTATCTAGGTAATTTGGTGGGGACAGGTGATTTGGGGACCCTACTCTTCCGCCATCTTGCCCCTCCTCCTCAATGTGAATGGACTTTGATCGCACTATGCTAAGTGAGAGAACTCAACCAGGGAATCACTTTTCTGTGGAATCTAAAAAGTCAAACTTGTAAAACCAGAAAGTAAAATGGTAGTTACCAGGGGCTGATGGTTGGGGGATCAGACAGATGTTGTATAAGGGTACAAATGTGCAAAAAGGAGTAAATAAGTCCTAGAGATTTATGCATAATATAGTGACTATAGACAAAAATATTGCATTAAAATCAACAAAATTACTAAGAGACTAGAATTGAATTATTACAATAAAAGGAAATAATAATTATAAATGTGATAGAGGTACTAATTACTGCTACAATGGCAACCATATTACAACAAATAAATGTATCAAATTAACATATTGTAGAACTTAAATCTATATGTTTTATATCAAATAAATTTCAATTTAAATAGTACAATAAGAAGGCCCTTATTCTAGAAAGCCTACATTCAAGTAAGCACTTGAATCAACCATATGAAGAGACACTTCCACAGGTATAATTAGAAATTTAATATTTCTATTCATTTTCTTTGTCCTTAGGAAATTCTTATTGTGATTTACATTTAAAATTTAACTGAGCTTTGTTCTCTTTAATTCTAAACACAAAAAATGCAGGAGACAAAAAAAAAAAAACAGCTGTCTTTGGCAATAAGTAAATTCAATCCTGCCATCTGCAACAACATGGATGAACTTGGTGGACATTATACTAAGTGAAATAAATGAGACAAAACGTACATGATCTCAGTGATACAAGGAATCCTAACAAAAAAAAAATTCAATTCATAGTAACGATAATTGGAATGGTGGTTACCAGAGGCTAGAAGGGTATGGGAAAAGGGGACACACTGATCAAAAGGTATAAACATTTGATTACCTCATACAGCATAGTGACTATAGCTAATAATGTACTATATACTTGAAATTTATTAAGAGACTAGAGCACAAGTGTTCTCATAAAAGAAATGATTACTATAGTAGTTGATGGACATGTTAATTTTTTATTGCAATAATCATTTCACAACATAGACATATATAAAAATATATTACACACCTTCAATATACAAATTTTTTATTTGTCAAAAATAAATGCAAACCATCACCAGGGAAATACAGATCAAAACAACGAGATACCACCTCACACCTGTCAGAATGACTAAAATTAACAACACAGGAAACAACAGATGTTGATGAGGATTTTGAGAAAGGAGAACCCTCTTACACTATTGGTGGCAATGCAAACTGGAAAACAGTATGGAGGTTCTTCAAAAAGTTAAAAATAGAACTATTCTAAAATCAAGCAATCATACTATTAAATATTTACCCAAAGGATACAAAAATCCTGATTCAAAGGGATACATGCACCCCTATGATTATAGCAACCTTATCAACAATAGCCAAACAATACCCAAATGTCCATGTACTGATGAATGGATAAAGAAGATGTGGTATGTACACACACACACACACACACACACACACACACACACTGAAATATCACTCAACCATCAAAAAAAAGAAATTCTGCCATTTGCAATGATGGGATGGAGCTAGCATGTATAATGTTAAGGGAAATAAGTGAGAGAAAGACAAATACCATATGATTTCACTCATATGTGGAATTTAAGAAAATAGATGAACATATGAGAAGAGGGAAAAAGAAGAGAGGGAAACAAGCCATAAGTGACTCTAAACAATAGAGAAGAAATGGAGGGTTGATGGAGGGAGGTAGGGGAGGGATGGGCTAGATGGGTGATGGGTATTAAAGAGGGTACTTGTGAAGAGCACTGGGTGTCATATGTAACTGACGAATTGTTGGATTCTACTCAGAAATCAATACCGCACTGCATATTAACTAACAAAATTAAAATTAAAAAAATATTACTCATACTTTACTGACCAGAACTGACCATAAAAATCATATGTTATATATAATAAAACTTAACATTTAACACTTTTCATGTGCCAGGCATTGTGCTAATAACTTTATATGTTTAACTTATTTAACCCTATAAATTATTATTAATATCCCCCTTTTAAAGATGTGGAAACTAAGGCATAGAGGAGTCAAGTAATCTCTCCAAAATCCCAATCTGGTAAATACCAAGCAAGGATTCAAACCCAGACAATCTGGCTTCAGAGGTTTATCTCCTTTTTTTTCTTTTTTTAGAGGTTTATCTCCTAACCAGTACTTTTTAATACATTTTCTGAAAGTGAGAAGAAAAAAATTAATTTTCATTTGCCCCAATAGCCATATTGTGTTCCAATGACTGCAACAGGTTTCACATAAAACATTAAATTCTAGCTCACACCAACTAAGAACATAATTAAATCTGTTAAATTATCCAATCCCGAAATTGTAATGTAAAAATAGCAGGGCAGAATATGTTTTAAAAGAGTTTGAAAACTTCTAGAAATAAGAGGTGAGCTCAACAAGGTAGGAGGAAATAAGATCAACAAACACAAATTAATTGCATCTCTATACACTAAAAATGAACAAGCAAAAGTCAAAATTAGGAACACAATACCATTTACAATCATTCACAAAATTAAATACTTAACTATATATTTAACAAAGTATGTACGATATCTGTGTATACTGTAATTACAAAATCCTGATGAAAGAAATCAAAGACCTCAATAAATGAAGAGACATACCATGGTCATGGATTGGAAGCCTCCACACAGTAAACAAATCAGGTCTCCCAAATTGATTTATAGGCTTACTGCAATTTCTTTCAAAAGTCTTTTTCAGGAACTGACAAGCAGATTCGTAAGTACATATAAAAGGGGTGCCTGGGTCAGTTAAGTGTCCGACTCTTGATTTCCACTCAGGTCATAATCTCAGGGTTGTGAAATCAAGGCTTGCATGAAGCTCCATGCTGGGCATGGAGCTTGCTTAAGATTCTCTCTCTCCCTCTTCCTTTCCCCTCCTTCTCAAAAAATAAAATAAAATAAAAATGGAAAAGCACCAGCCCTAGAATATTGAAAACAATCCTGATAAAAAGTGGAAGGAATTACTCTTTGCAATGTTAAGATTTACTATGCAACTACAGTAATCAAAACAATGTGGTACTGGTGAGGAGATAAACACATAGATCAGTGGAATAGAATAGAGAATCAAAAAATAGATTTTTGACAATGTTTGAAATATTCTTGACTGTTGTTTGAAAAAATGCAGATCAAATTCTATGGAAGAAGAATATCCTTTTCAACAAAGGGTGATAGAGCAGTTAGACATTCATAAGGAAAATATAATGAACCTCCACCTAAAACTCATATATTACACAATTTAACTCAAAATGGATCATAGAATTAAATGCAAAACTATCAAGCTGCTCAAATAAAAGACACAGGAGAAAATCTTCAGAATTATGAGGCAAATAGTTCTTAGCAATAAAAGCATGATCAAAAAGAGAAAATTTGATATACTAGATGTCATTAAAGTTAAAAACGTTTGGTCTGTGAAGGCCTATGTAAAGAGGACAAAAAAAGTTATAGACGGAGAAAATATTTGGAAACAACATATCTAACAAAAGACTAGTATCTAGAATATATAAAGAACTCTTAAAGCTCAATAATAGAATAAAAATAATCTAATTAGAAAATGGATGAAAGACTCAGACATTTCAGCAGAGGACATATGTACAGTAAATAAGCACTAAGAAAGATGTTCAACATCAGTAGCCATCAAGAAAATGGAAATTAAAACCACAATGATATAGCACACTGCATAGCCATGAGAAAATCTAAAATAATATATTTTGACAATACCAAATGCTGGCAAAGATGTGGAAAAATTAGATTGCTGGTGGGAATATAAAATGCTACAGCTACTCTTAAAACAATTTGGCAGTTTCTTAAAAAACTCAACATGCAATTACCATATGACCCACAATTGTATTCTTGGGATTTTATCCCAGTGAAATGAAAGCTTATCCGAAAAAAGAAAGCTTATTTTCACACACACACACCAAAGCAAAACAAAACACCTAAGCACAAATAGCAGCTTTATTTGTAACTGCCAAAAGGTAGAATCAACCTAAATGTCCTTTAACTGGTGAACAAATAAACTGCGGTATACCCATACTATGGAATACCACTCAGCAATAAAAGAGAATGAATGTTAACACATAAGACAGCTTGGATCAATGTCCAACTAATTATGCTGAGTGAAATAAAGTTATATACTATATGATTCCATTTATACAGCATTCTTAAAATGACATTTGTATAAACAAATGGAGTACAGATTAGTAGTTGACAAGATGGAGGCAGTGGGTAAAGAGAGGCAGAAGATGATAGGTGTGGTTATAAAAAGGCAAGATGAAGGATTCTTGTGGTGTCAAAACTCTATCTTAACTGAGGAGGTGAATACACAAGTGATCCAACTGTATAGAAGACACTACTCACACACAATCAAATAAGAAAATAATAATTTCTTATTCTTATTTCTGATTAAGATAATAGGTAATTTCAAGTCTTAAAATAAACTTCTCACAGTTTACTATCCTGGCACCTTTGCTTATGCTATTCCTTTAGCCTTTTGCCTATGTCTGCTATTTTACCCTGTCAATATCCTCCTTAACCTTGGAAACATAGCCTAAAACCACCTCCTTTTTTAAAAAAGAAATCTTTCTCAATCACTTCAGCCAAAAGAGAACTCTCCTACTTTACTTCTGGACCTCGTTATAGTACCTGTATTAGTTACTTCTGCGTATCTCTGATCTAATAAGATTATAAGCATTTTAAAGATACAGATTAATGAATTCATCATAGAATGACCTAGCTAATAAGTTCCTTAGAAGCAAGACACTCAAGTATTTGTTTAATTAATCTGGTCCCACTTTTCTAAAAATATCTAACCATAATTCCTACTCCTCTTGAGCATAAATTTTCCACTTGAAATGAGATAAACCATCTTGTCTTTCCTATGCAGATATCCTCTTACCTGGAATGTTCACTCCTCAGCTTTCAAAGTTCACCCCAAAGGCCACTTATTCCTTAAAATTGTCCCTTGTTTCTCTTAATTAGTTTTATCTCTCCTTCCTGAATGTTCACTACACTTTGTATTTCCTTTAAATCTCTTAGTCTATATGTCTACTATACACTGTGCATCCCACCCACAAATTCATGTTGAACACCTAATGTCCAATATGATAGTATTGAGATGTGAGTCCTTTTGGGAGGTGATTAGGTCATGAGAGCAGAGTGCTCATGAATGGAATTAGTACCCTTTATAAAGAGGCCTGACAAATCTTCCTTGCCCCTTCTTCCACGTGAAGTTACACTGAGAAGGTACCATTTATGAACCAGAAAGTGGGCCCTCACCAGACACTGAATCTCCTTCTGCCATATTAGACTTCTCAGATTCCAGAATGGTGAGAAATAAATGTTTGTTGTTTATAAGTCACCGAGACTATGCCAGTTTATTGTAGTAGCCTGAAAGGACTGAGACAATGCCCTATACTATAATCATATTCTTGCATCTGTCTAAACATCTCCAAAGAATAAAATCCTTTTTTTTAATTTTTATTTATTTATGATAGTCACACACACAGAGAGAGCGAGAGAGAGAGAGAGAGAGAGAGAGAGAGAGAGAGAGAGGCAGAGACATAGGCAGAGGGAGAAGCAGGCTCCATGCACTGGGAGCCCGACATGGGATTCGATCCCGGGTCTCCAGGATCGCGCCCTGGGCCAAAGGCAGGCGCCAAACCGCTGCGCCACCCAGGGATCCCCAGAATAAAATCCTTTATAGCAAAGACTTCCTTGAACACTTGGAAAAGGCTTTGCATATATTTGGTTTTCAAATATTTGATAAATTGAGTTAAAAATTATTTCTAGAAAGTTATGTAATTTTGATTATCCTTCAATCTCCCAAAACCATTTAGAATTTAAATTACATAGTCAATAAGTTTTATAGGGAATGCAGATTAAGTCTATAATCCTCTTCTTATGACTTAAAAGATCTTATTTGATTCTTCCCCTGCCTCTATAAATCTTTGCTTCTTAGTTCCTTGTCTTGTTTTTGTTTTTGTTTTACCCTAACTCATTCTTGATGAAATGTTGATAGTTCATTCAAGTGCTATTGAGGGTTATCTTCTGTATTCATGCTGCCCTGGCAATCTCACCTACCCACATACTAATTACTGTCAAATTTTATCTCTAACCTTTGTCCTTCACCTTAGCTCCTAGCCCACATTTCCAATCACCTCATGGAAATCCATCCCCTCTACCTGGATATACCATAGATGGAGATTTCTCATATCAAGCTAATTATCCTTCCATTGCAAGTTTCTTATATTCTCCCTCTCCTCAATTTTGTCACTAACATTATTTCTTATTCTTCCTCTTTTATTCACCATATCCAACCAAATTATATTTTTTCCAAATTTTATTATTAATTTCATCTCTAAAATTTTGTTTGAATCAGTCCACTATTTCCATTTCTATTGCCACTGATGCCATACTTATCATCTCCTGTCTACATTTACAGTAATAGCCTTCCCTCTGATTTCCCATCTGCCTCTTCCAGTCTCTCTTCTCTCCAAGTTATGCTGCTCTCTGCCACCTTTGTTTTCAAAATAAAATTTTATCATATAATTTTCCTATTCAAAAGTATCCAATGGGGGACGCTTGGGTGGCTCAGTGGTTGAGTGTCTGCCTTTGGTTCAGGGTGTGATCCTGGGGTCTGAGGATCGAGTTCCACATTGGGTTCCCTGCAAGGAGTCTGTTTGTCCCTCTGCCTTGTCTCTGCCTCTCTCTCTCTGTGTCTCTCATGAATAAATAAAATCTTAAAAAAATATACCCAATGGTACATTAGTATCTACAAGATAAAATCTAAACTCATTAGTACCATAGAACAGCGGTTGACAAACTATAATCCATGGTCCAATTTCAGGCCACCACCTGTTTATGTAAAAACAATTTTATTAGAAAACAACCATTCTCAATCATTTACATAATATCTATGGCTGCTTTCACATTACCACATAGTTGAGTAGTTGTAACAGAGACCAAATGACACACAAGGGCAAAAATCTTTACTATCCAGGCCTTTATCCAAAAATTCCATTGACTCCTAGCATGGACAGTTCAGAATAACTGGGCCCCCACCTCCTTTTCTAGTCACATCTCCCACTGCAAATTCCAGGCACTTATATTATCAAACAGGCAATTCTATTCTGAATACCACTATTCACTTTACAAGGCTATATAACTTGATAGAGTTTGACCTCAAAGTATATTAAATAAAATAGTGTTTACCAATTTCCATGATATTATCTCATGTCTTTTTTAAAACATATCTTAACAATCTGAAAACTATGATTCTAAAGATACATCAGAGGTTGGAAACTATTTGGCAAATATGAGGATTATAAACATCTCAAAGTACCTACAGTGATTCACAAGAGAATCTACTATAGCAACCAGGAAATATATATTATTTACTTGGCTAAGAATTTTGTGGGAGGATGACTAGATTTATAGTGAAAGAACAGGTCTGACACAAGTTTACATACTAAAGAAGCATCTCACTATAATTGTATGTGAGTTAGACGATATTTTCACAAAGATAACTAAAATACTACATCTTTAATCTATGAGACATTATTACTGTTATTCACACTATCAGCCCATAGGATCCCATATCATAATTAAAATTCTAACTCCATGACATTGTAAAGATTATGATTTAATTCCACAGACACCTCATTTCAGTTCATGGTCATTCTGTGAGATGTGAAGGAAGTCATTTTCTTCAATTTGTAAGTGAGGAAATTAAGGCCCAAAGAAACTAAGTAATTTGTCTAACATCATAGAGCCAATTAACAGCCAGGCCTAGATTCAATCCAGGTCTCCTAATTCTAGGTCAATATTCTTTATACTTTTCAATGCTATATACTTTAATGAAATTATAGAAAATGTATTCTGCTATGAGTCTGAAAAAGTAACTTTAACAGCAAAAATTCTCTATTATGTACTTCCATCAGGCTGCAAAAGTTAGTTAACAGTATCAACAGTAATTCTCATTCTATTATAATTGGGTTTTACTAGAAAGTTCACCAGATTTGAAGAGTATTCTAAAATGGCAACATCACAGTTATTAAACCACAAGTCTATTTAATTCATTTTCTATTTACAATGGAGAAAAATCTATTTGTTTTAAAATTACTTAACAGCAACATGGGTAATATAACTGGTATCAAAAATATTTCTGGGGTGGGGATCCCTGGGTGGCGCAGCGGTTTGGCGCCTGCCTTTGGCCCAGGGCGCGATCCTGGAGACCCGGGATCGAATCCCACATCGGGCTCCCAGTGCATGGAGCCTGCTTCTCCCTCTGCCTATGTCTCTGCCTGTCTCTCTCTCTCTGTGTGACTATCATAAATAAATAAAAATTTTAAAAAAATTTAAAAAAATATTTCTGGGGTAAAATAAAGGATTTTCAACTCCGCAAACTAAGAACATACAGAAAATCCCTTAAGTACAATTAGTAACAAATTTTTCTATGCTATGTGCTTTAAAAGATTTACAATAGTGAGTAAGTATATACCCAACATGGGAGCACCCAAATATATAAAACAATAAATAACCAACATAAAAGAACTAATTGATAGTAATGCAGTAAGTGGAGAGAATTCTAATATCCAGATTACATCAACAGACAGATGATCTAAACAGAAAATAAACAAAGAAACAATGGCTTTGAATGACACACTAAACCAGACGGACTTAACAAATATATTCAAATATTCCATCCTAAAGCAGAAGAATACACATTCTTTTCAAGTACAAATGGAAAATTCTCCAAAACAGATCACACATTAGCCCTCAAAACAGGCCTCAACAAATACAAAACGATTAAAGTTATACCATGAACCTTTTCTGACCACAACGCTATGTAACTAGAAGTCAGCCAGAAGAAAAATGTGGAAAAATCATAAATACATGGAGGTTCAACAACATGCTACTAAGCAATAAATGGGTCAACCAGGAAATCAAAGAATAAATTTAAAAATACATGGTAACAAATGAATATGAAAACACAAGATCAAAACCTGTAGGATGTAGCAAAAGCAGTCCTAAAAGATTATAGCAATACATATAGTCTACCTCAATACATATAGCCTAACTCAAGTAACAAGAGAAATCTCAAAGAAGCAACCTAACCTTACACTAAAGGTAGCTAGAAATGGAAAACATGCAGCATAAAGACAGCAGATGGAAGGAAATAATGATTAAGAGCAGAAACAAAGGATACAGAAACTAAAAACAAAAAACAAAACAGAACAGGTCAATGAAACCAGGATCTGGTACCTTGAAAAAAAATAAAATTAATAAACCCACAACTAGACTTCTAAAAAGAAAAGAGAAAGAACCCAAATAAAATCACAAATTAGAGGGGAAAAATAACAACCAATACCATGGAAATACAATTATAAGAGAATATTATGAAAAACTATATGCCAACAAATTGAAGAACTTGGAAAAAATGGATACATTCCTAGAAACATTATTGCCAAAACAGAAAGAGGAAGAAATAGAAAATTTGAGATCAATAAATAGCAAATAAACTGAATCACTAATCAAAAAAGTTGCAAGAAAGAAAAACCCAGGACCAAATGGCTTCACAGGTGAATTCTATCAAACATTTAAAGAGTCAATGCCAAAAAAATAAAATAAAAAATAAAGAGTCAATGCCTATTCCTCCCAAACTATTCCAAACAGTAAAAATATAAGGAAAACTTCCAAATTCATTATATGAGGCGAGTATTACCCTGATACTAAAACCATATAAACACTCCACTGAAAAAGACGACAGGCCAATATCCCTAATGAACATAGATCCAAAAATTCTCAATAAAATACTAGCAAACCAAATCCAACAATACATTAAAAAAATCATTCACCACAATCAAGTGGGATTTATTCCAAAACCGCAAGGATGTTTCAATATTCATAAATCAATCAACATGATACACGACATTAATAAAAGAAAGGATAAGAACCACATGATCGGGGAGGGGCAAGACGGCAGAAGAATAGGGTCCCCAAGTCATCTGTACCCACCGAATTACCTAGATAACCTTCAAATCATCCTGAAAATCTACAAATTCGGCCTGAGACTTAGAGAACAGCTGGAATGCTGCAGTGAGAAGAGTTCACGCTTCTATCAAGGTAGGAAGACAGGGAAAAAAAGAAATAAAGAAACAAAAGGCATCGAAGGGGGAGAGGCCCCACTAGGAGCCAGGCTAAGGCCCGGGCAAGTGCCCCCAGGACAAGAAAGCACCATCTTGGTGAAGGAGGAGCTTCATCAATCTTCCTGGACAGAAAGGGGCTCACAGGGAGTTAGAGCAGGACTCCAGGAGGGCAGGGAAGCCCTTAGGCTCCCTGGGACACTAACAGGCACCTGTGCCCGGGGGAGAGTGCACAGAGCACCCTAAAGGGCTGCAGCGCGCACAGCGGGACTCGGGAGCAGCTCGGAGGGGCTCGGGTGGCGGTTCCGCGAGGAGGCGGCTGCGCGGCTTCGGAAGCGGCTCGGAGGGGATCAGGCGGCGGCTCCGCGGAGAGGGGGCCCCGGGAGCAGCTTGGAGGCGGCTCCAGCAGAGGAAGAGGCTCCATACGGAGCAGGCTGCGCAGCCCCTGGAGCAGATCGGAGGGGCTCGAGCAGCGGCTCCGCGGAGAGAGGGCTCAAAAGAATTTATGACTGCAGAATTTAGATCTAATCAGGCAGAAATTAAAAATCAATTGAATGAGATGCAATCCAAACTAGAAGTCCTGACGACGCAGGTCAACGAGGTGGAAGAACGAGTGAGTGACATAGACGACAAGTTAATGGCAAAGAGGGAAACTGAGGAAAAAAGAGACAGACAATTAAAAGACCATGAAGACAGATTAAGGGAAATAAATGACAGCCTGAGGAAGAAAAACCTATGTTTTACTGGGGTTCCCGAGGGCGCCGAAAGGGACAGAGGTCCAGAATATGTATTTGAACAAATCTTAGCTGAAAACTTTCCTAATCTGGGAAGGGAAACAGGCATTCAGATCCAGGAAATAGATCCCCCCCCCTTAAATCAATAAAAACCTCAACATTTAATAGTTAAGCTTGCAAATTCCAAAGATAAAGAGAAGATCCTTAAAGCAGCAAGAGACAAGAAATCCCTGACTTTATGGGGAGGAGTATTAGGGTAATAGACTTTTAAAATTCCATTTAAGAAGAAGTCCAATGGAACAACCCACAAAAACAGGGACTGAATAGATATCATGACACTAAACTCGTATCTTTCAATACTAACTCTGAACATGAACGGTCTTAATGACCCCATCAAAAGGCACACAGTTTCAGACTGGATAAAAAAGCAGGACCCTTCTATTTCCTGTCTACAAGAGACTCATTTTACACAGAAGGACATCTACAGCCTGAAAATAAAAGGTTGGAGAACCATTTACCATTCAATGGTCCTCAAAAGAAGCAGGGGTAGCCATCCTTATATCAGATAAACTAAAATTTACGCTGAAGACTATAGTGGGAGATAAAGAGGGACACTATATCATACTCAAAGGATCTATCCAACAAGAGGAATTAACAATCCTCAATATATATGCCCCGAATGTGGGAGCTGCCAAATATATCAATCAATTAATAACCAAAGTTAAGACATATTTAGATAATAATACACTTATACGTGGAGACTTCAATCTAGCACTTTCTACAATCGATAGGTCTTCTAAACACAACATCTCCAAAGAAACCAGAGCTTTAAATGATACACTGGACCAGATGGATTTCACAGATATCTACAGAACTTTACATCCAAACTCAACTGAATACACATTCTTCTCAAGTGCACAAGGGACTTTCTCCAGAATAGACTGCAAACTAGGTCACAAATGGGGTCTGAACCGATACCAAAAGATTGGGATCGTCCCCTACATATTCTCAGACCATAATGCCTTGAAATTAGAACTAAACCACAACAAGAAGTTTGGAAGGACCTCAAACACGTGGAGGTTAAGGACCATCCTGCTAAAAGATGAAAGGGTCAACCAGGAAATTAAGGAAGAATTAAAAAGAGTCATGGAAACTAATGAGAATGAAGATACAACCGTTCAAAATCTTCGGAATAGAGCAAAAGCAGTCCTGAGGGGGAAATACATCACAATACAAGCATCCATTCAAAAACTGGAAAGAACTCAAATACAAAAGCTAACCTTACACCTAAGGGAGCTAGAGAAGAAACAGCAAATAGATCCTACACCCAGCAGAAGAAGAGAGTTAATAAAGATTCGAGCAGAACTCAATGAAATCGAGACCAGAAGAACTGTGGAACAGATTAACAAACCAAGAGTTGGTTCTTTGAAAGAATTAATAAGATAGATAAACCATTAGCCAGCCCTATTAAAAGAAGAGAGAGAAGACTCAAATTAATAAAATCATGAATGAGAAAGGAGAGATCACTACCAACACCAAGGAAATACAATTTTAAAAACATATTATGAACAGCTATACGCCACTAAATTAGGCAATCTAGAAGAAATGGACGCATTCCTGGAAAGCCACAAAACACCAAAACTGGAACAGGAAGAAATAGAAAACCTACACAGGCCAATAGCCAGGGGGGAAATTGAAGCAGTCATCAAAAACCTCCCAAGACACAAAAGTCCAGGGCTAGACGGCTTCCCAGGGGAATTCTATCAAATGTTTAAAGAAGAAACCATACCTATTCTACTAAAGCTGTTTGGAAAGATAGAAAGAGATGGAGTACTTCCAAATTCGTTCTATGAGGCCAGCATCACCTTAATTCCAAAACCAGACAAAGACCCCACCAAAAAGGAGAATTACAGACAAATATCCTTAATGAACATGGATGCAAAAATTCTCAACAAGATACTAGCCAATCGGATCCAACAGTACATTAAGAAAATTATTCACCATGACCAAATAGGATTTATGCCTGGGACACAAGGCTGGTTCAACACTCGTAAAACAATCAATGTGATTCATCATATCAGCAAGAGAAAAACCAAGAACCATATGATCCTCTCATTAGATGCAGAGAAAGCATTTGACAAAATACAGCATCCATTCCTGATCAAAACTCTTCAGACTGTAGGGATAGAGGGAACATTCCTCGACATCTTAAAAGCCATCTATGAAAAGCCCACAGCAAATATCATTCTCAATGCGGAAGCACTGGGAGCCTTTTGCCTAAGATCAGGAACAAGACAGGGATCACTACTCTCACCACTGCTATTCAACATAGTACTGGAAGTCCTAGCCTCAGCAATCAGACAACAAAAAGACATTAAAGGCATTCAAATTGGCAAAGAAGAAGTCAAACTCTCCCTCTTCGCCGATGACATGATACCCTACGTAGAAAACCCAAAAGCCTCCACCCCAAGATTGCTAGAACTCATACAGCAATTTGGCAGTGTGGCAGAATACAAAATCAATGCCCAGAAGTCAGTGGCATTTCTATACACTAACAATGAGACTGAAGAAAGAGAAATTAAGCAGTCAATCCCATTTCCAATGGCACCCAAAAGCATAATATACCTGGGAATAAACCTAACCAAAGAGGTAAAGGATCTATACCCTAAAAACTATAGAACACTTCTGAAAGACATTGAGGAAGACACAAATTGATGGAAAAATTTTCCATGCTCATGGAATTAATATTGTGAAAATGTCAATGTTACCCAGGGCAATTTACACGTTTAACGCAATCCCTATCAAAATACCATGGACTTTCTTCAGAGACTTAGAACAAATTATTTTAAGATTTGTGTGGAATTAGAAAAGAAACCCAAATAGCCAGGGGAATTTTAAAAAAGAAAACCATATCTGGGGGCATCACTATGCCAGATTTCAGGTTGTACTACAAAGCTGTGGTCATCAAGACACTGTGGTACTGGCACAAAAACAGACACATAGATCAATGGAACAGAATTCATAATCCAGAAGTGGACCCTCAAGTTTATGGTCAACTAATATTCGATAAAGGAGGAAAGACTATTCACTCGAAGAAAGACAGTCTCTTCAATAAATGGTGCTGGGAAAATTGGACATCCACATGCAGAAGAACGAAACTAGACCACTCTCCTGCACCATACACAAAGATAAACTCAAAATGGATGAAAGATCTAAATGTGAGACAAGATTCCATCAAAATCCTAGAGAACACAGGCAACACCCTTTTCGAACTCGGCCAGAGTAACTTCTTGCAAGATACATCCACGAAGGCAAAAGAAACAAAAGCAAAAATGAACTATTGGGACTTCATCAAGATAAGAAGCTTTTGCACTGCAAAAGAGAGAGAAGCCCAGTATTAGATG
>NW_026574907.1:0-27453 GCF_905146905.1 Nyctereutes procyonoides | reverse complement strand
GTAAAGAAATAGCAATTCAATTAAGAACAAAACATGAATGAATCAAACATCTATGAATAAACCATTCTCTAGTCCTCTATACTGCTTAAAGTGATAGGAATGACCCGGGAACACCACACAAAGGCTAAACAGATGAATTCACATGGCTCTGGATGATCTTCTAGGACTCACACGTCAGCTAAGCAAAGCAAATTATTCTAAACTCATGTGTCTTTAGTTACTAGCTAATTTTTATCCTAATTTTACAGATCACTGAAAGAAAACTATAGAAATATTTGGCAAAATATGACAGCGCACCAAAATGGCACCATCTTCACTGGGGCTTCAGAGTTTCTCCTGAATTGTTTTGTCAGGCCCCCCACTTGGCAGCTCTGGTTATCCCTGCCCCTCAGCCTCTTGTTCCTCGTGGCCATGGGGGCCAATGGTGTTCTCCTGATCACCATCTGGCTGGAGGCCTCTCTACACCAGCCCATGTACTACCTGCTCAGCCTCCTCTCCCTCCTGGACATTGTTCTCTGCCTCACTGTCATCCCCAAGGTCCTGGCCATCTTTTGGTTTGACCTCAAGTCCATCAGCTTTGATGCCTGCTTCTTACAGATGTTCATCATGAATTTCTTCTATGCCATGGAGTCCTGCACATTCATGGTCATGGCCTATGACCGCTATGTGGCCATCTGCCACCCACTGAGGTACCCATCCATCATCACAGAACAATTTGTAGCTAAGGCTGCTGCCTTTATTTTGGCCAGGAATGCTATTTCTACATTGCCTATCCCCATTCTATCATCCAGACTCCATTACTGTGGGGGAAATGTCATTGAGAATTGCATCTGTGCCAATATGTCTGTCTCCAAGCTCTCCTGTGATGATGTCACCATCAATCGCCTCTACCAGTTTGCTGCAGGCTGGACACTGCTAGGATCTGACCTCGTCCTCATCTTCATCTCTTACAGCCTCATACTTCAAACTGTGATGGGATTAAAGGCGGAGGGTGCTATGGCCAAAGCCCTGAGCACATGTGGTTCTCACTTCATCCTTATCCTCTTCTTCAGCACCGTCCTTCTGGTCTTTGTGCTCACTCATGTGGTGACAAAGAAGGTCTCTCCTGATGTTCCAGTCTTGCTCAATGTCCTCCACCATGTCATCCCTGCAGCCTTGAACCCCATTGTTTATGGAGTGCGCACCCAGGAGATCAAACAAGGAATCCAGAGATTACTGAAGAAGGGATGGTAGTGAGGACCACTAGATCTCTGCATTCCTAATACAGGATGAGTTTTGACTCAATAATGGCTGAGTGGGCTGAAAGTCACGTCTATGAGTTATAATTCAAAGTGGGTAAATGTGATATTGTCTTCTTCAATAAAAGTTAAGGTTTAATAGTTAGTTTTGCTTCCTCTTATTTCTCCTTTAAAACTAACCCTGACCCCTTTTGTTTTCTCCCATCCATACGATCATATTTTTACAAGAAACTGGAATTTCCTAGGTAGGCTCTAAAGTGAGAAATCCATATTTCTGATTGTTAATATGTCATGTCTTTATATTCTTGAATATACAACTACAGATGTTTTTGGGTAGAGTTGTGTAACGGGTTCTTATTCCTTTTTCAACAGACAGGAATGTATTTTTTTTAAATCTTTGATTTTCTGGTTGATCCACTCATTCTTTAGCAGGATGTTCTTTAACCTCCATGTATTTGAAGTCTTTTCAGACTTTTTCTTATGGTTGATTTTACATTTCTTAGCATTGTAGTGTGAAAATATGCATGGTATGATATTGATATTTTAGTACTCGTTGAGGGCTGTTTTGTGACATAGTATGTGATCTATTCTGAAAAATGTTCCATATGCACTCAAAAAGAATGTTTATTTTGCTACTTTAGGATTAAATGTTCTGAATATATCATTAAATCCATCACATCCAGTGTGTCATTCAAATCTACTGTTTCCTTGTTGATTTTGTGCTTAGATTACCTATTCATTGTGTAAGTGGGGTGTTGAAGTCCCCTCCTATTGTTGTATTATTATCCCTGAATTTCTTTATTTTTATTATTGTTTTATACATTTGGGTGTTCCCATGCTGGGTGTATCAATATTTACAGCTGTTAGATCTTCTTGATGGATAGACTCCTTAATTATGATGTAATGCACCTCTTCATCTCTTGCTACAATATTTATTTATTGATTGGTTATCTTTTACAGATTTTATTTTTATTTACTCATGAGACACACACACACACACACAGAGAGAGAGAGAGAGAGGCAGAAACACAGGCAGAGGGAGAAGCAGGCTCCATATAGGGAGCCTGATGTGGGACTCGATCCCAGGTCTCCAGGTTCAGGCCCTGGGCTGAAGGCGGCACTAAACTGCTGAGCCACCCGGGCTGCCCTAATCTTTGTTTTAAAATCTAGTTTGTCTGTTATAAGCATGGCTACTTTGGTTTTTTAAATGTCAATTTGCATAATAGATGGTTCTCCATCCCCTCACTTTCATTCTGCAGTGTCTTTAGGTCTAAAATGAGTTTCTTGTAGATACCATATAGATGGATTATTATTTTTGATATTCTGATTCTGATACCCTGTGTCTTTTGATTAGAGCATTTAGTTTCCATTTACATTCTGAGTAATTATTGAAAGATGTGAATTTAGTGCCATTGTATTCCCTGTGGAGTTAGTATTTCTGATGATGTTCTCTGGTTCTATCTATCTATAATCTATCTATTTTAAGGTTTTATTTATTTATTTGAGAAACTGTGAGAGAGATCACAGAGGGAGAAGGAGAGGGAGAAGCAGACTCAGGGCTGAGCAGGGAGCCTGATGAGGGGCACAATCCCAGGACCCTGAGATCACGACCTGAGCCAAAGGAGATGCTTAACTGACTGGGCCATCCAGAGACCCACCCCCTCTGGTCCTTTTTCTTTTTCTTTTTTTAGTTTTTGGTACTTTTGGTCTTTCTCTTCACTCCAAAAAATTGCTTTTAAAATTTCTTGCAGGACTGGTTTAGTGGTCATGAATTCCTTTAGTTTTTGTTTGAGAAACTTTTTCTCTCCTTGAATTCTGAATGATAGCCTTGGTGGTTAGAGAATCTTGGCTGGGTAGTTTTCCATTCGATATATTGAATATTTCCTTCCATTGTCTTATGGCCTGCCATGTTTCTATGGACAGATCTGCTGGAAGCCTAATCTGTTCCTTTATAGTTTAAGAGTATTGTTTCCCCTTGCTGCTTTCAGGATCCTTTTCCTTTTCTGTATAGTTTGTGGATTTGACTGTGATATACCTTTGGGATGTTGGGGTTTTGTTGAATTTAATGGGAATTCTCCATGGTTGTTAGAATCGTTGTCTGTATTCTTCCCCAGATTAAGGACATTTTCAACTATATTTATTAGAATAAACCTTCTACCCCTTTTTCTCTCTTTTCATCTCCTAGGATTCCCATGATACGAATGTTATCATGTCTTAATAAGTTGCTGAGTTCCCTAAGTCCACCTCTATGGTCCATTAGTATTTTTTCCCTCATCTTTTCGGCTTTATTATTTTCTATTATTTTATCTTCTATACCACTGATTCACTCCTGCACTTCATCTATCCTTTTTTTCTTTATGGCCTCCATTTAGGTATGCATCTTACTTTTAGCATTTTAAATTGTGGCCTGACTATATTTTTGTTCTTTTAACTCGCCAGTAAGGCATTCTCCCAGTAAGGTATTCTCTTGTATCTTCTATGCTGTTTTTAAGCCCAGGTAATATCCTTATAATCGTTGTTTTAAATTCTTGTTGAGACATCTTGCTTATGTCTATGTGGATTAAATGACTGGCTTTCAGTTCTACTTCCCACTCTTTCTTTTATGGTAAATTTCTCTGTCTTGTTATTTTGTCCAGAAAAGACAAGAAGAAATAGAAAAAAAATATAAAAACAGAAAATGAAACAAAACACAAAGAAAAACAAAAAACAAAGGAACCCTCCTGAAACAAAAAAAAAACCCTCTAATTCTTGGATGTATTTTCATTTGTTTGTTAAAGAATCATATATATATATATACACACACACATATATATATGATACACACACATATATATATAATCATACATATGTGTGTTTTTGGTATATATAATATTAATACATATGTCATGAAAATAAAAAATATATGTCAAAAATACTTAAACACAAAAATTTTAAAAAATTAACAATAAAAATGAATTGAAGATAAAAATAAATGAATAAATAATAATTGCAATAAAATGAAGAGTAAAACTAAAAAGGAAGCTATACCCTGTTTCCCCTAGAGCTGAAGCTTTGCAGCACTGTGTTCAGTAGACTTGGTATGAGTGAGTTGTTTGTGCTGCTCTTCTGGTGGAGAGGGCTGTTTTGCTGATTTTCAAGTTAACTTTTTTCAGTGTAAGTATGCCTCCAGGGCTTGATGTGAGTGGCTTCCCTCCACTATGTCGTGCTATTTGGTTCCCAGAAGTCTTTCATTGCTGATGGGGAGGATGAATATGGCAGCACTCTGCTCTCTAGCCCTGGAGCTGAAAGTTCTTGGCCACCCCCCTACTCTTTGGAGAGCACTCACAGAAGAGCAATCAGTCACCCCTCTTGTGTTCCTAGTTTCTGTCTGAATGCTGGATTCACCTTCCCTGTGACTGAGCTTTTTAATCCCAGGTGTATGACTGACGTTCAAAACTCCAAATTTTAGGGACTCCCATGGTGTGGACCCACACTGTTCCTCTTGGGAAGGGTCTCCCTGTGATTTTACCATTTGCTAGCTAGTCCCAGGAAAGCCTTTCCTTGACTACACAGTGGTTCACAGTTTATGGCAACACAGACAAGAAAACTGGCACCAAGCCCCAGTGCTCCCAACTGGCTTTCCTGCTCCTATGCCTGGAAACTGCGACAAGTTGGTGCCAAATGATATTCTTGTGACCCAAGGTATCCTCTGACCATGCTCTCACTCCTGGATCTTGTGGTAACTTAGTAGGCAGTCCTCTTCCCTACAGACATGTTCACAGCTGTAATCTCCCTCAATTCAACTATCTGTGCCCCTCCTACCTTCCAAAAGGTGGTCACTTTTTGATGTGTAGACTTCCAATTTTTGTTCTCTGACCTCTGATTAGTTTCTTGGGTATTCAGAGTGATTTGATAACTATCTAGCTGTGTTTGAGGGACAAGATAAGCTTAGAGTCTCCCTACTTCACAATCTTAACTCCTTCTCTTTGCAACTGTTTTATTTTTTGAAACATTTGGTTCTTCTTTATAACTGAATATACTACTTATTCTTTCCAGTATTTATTAAATCTTTGAGGATTTTAATGCTTTTGTTTATCTAACAAATACTTTCTCTTATATGCTAAGCATTCCTAATTTATCCTCAATTGTTATTCTTTCTGGCTCATTAGTTCTACTTTTTATGATATGGTTGTTCAATTCATTGCCTTTTTAAAGAAAAGATTTTATTTATTCATTCATGAGAGACACAGAGAGGGAGAGAGAGAGAAGCAGAGACATCGGCAGAGGGAGAAACAGGATCCATGCAGGGAGCCTGACATGGGGCTCGATCGAGGGCCCCCAGAATCAGGCCCTGGGCTGAAGGTGGTGCTAAACCACTGAGCCACTTGAGCTGCCCTTATTGCCTTCTTTCAATAGTGTTATTATTTTCTTATTTTATATCCTGTATATGCATATGTCCCTGAGGTAATGATTTTCTTAACATTTTCTTTTCTTAGGTTGCTTTATTGTAACAGTTCATTATATAATAAATATACCAAATGTGAGTTAGCCAACTATGTGGTTATTGGTGTGTCAGTGAGTAGCAGGTTATTAAGTTTTCTGAGGATCCAACGTTACACATGGATTTTTGACTATGTAGTGGGTCAGTGCCCCTAATGCATATGTTGTTCAAGGTTCAACTAAATTGCTTTGACAGCATTTCAAGAATTTTGATGTGCTGTATTTCAATTTTTTTTTTCTGTTCACAATACTTTCTACTCTCCATTTTGATTTTTTTTTCTCATGGATTGTTTAGGAGTGTATTGGTTAATTTTCAAATGTTTGGGAATATTTTCAGACATCACTTTATAGTTGATATTTAATTTAATTTCACTGTGGTGAGGGAATATACTTTGTATTAATCTTTTCAGGTGTCCTGGGCTTGTTTTTATGTCCCAGAGCATAGTCTATTTTGGTTAAAAAATGCATACTTAGTGTTGTTCTTGGCTTTCAAACTCATCTTTTTTGACATTGTTTTAGGTATTCCAGTTTTCTTTGTGAAGTGTTGATATGGTGTAGTTTTCCGTTTTTGTTTGTTTGTTTGTTTGTTTGTTTGTTTTACTTTGCCCTGTTTGTGCTTATATTTGAGGTACATTTTGTGTTGGCAGAATTTATTAAGTCTTTCTTATTTATTCAATCTGACAAGCTTTGGCTTTTAATTGGATGATTAGTCTATATGTACTTACTTTGATTTATGGATGCCTTTGAGTTTAACTATATCATTTCGGTGTTTGTTCTTTGTTTCCTTCCCCCTGTGTATATACAGTACACCTCTTTACTAGTCACAGTACTCCTTCAAGTGACAGCATATCATTTCACATATAATGTGAAATTTACAATGATATGGTTCCATTTCTTCCTTCTTGGCTTGTGCTATTTATTATTGTCATACATTTTAGAAACCACATACTGCAAAAATAATGCTTTGCATTGTTTTTTTGTTACAGACAGTTTTATTAAAATACATTTAAATATTGACAAAGTTACTTATTTATCCATGTTGCAACATATTCTGATGCTCTTCAATCCTTTCTGTAGATCCATTGTCACATTTTATAATTTCCCTTTCAAAAGAATCCTTGTAAACATTGTAGTGTGCACCTACTGGTGACAAGTTTTGTGTACACTTTACCCCAGTTTTTATATAAATATTCCTTTACTGTGTTTTCACTTGCATTGTTTCTGAAATCTGCTGTTGTGCTTAATTTAATCCCTTTGTATGTAATGTGTCTTTGTTTCTGGATTTTACAATTGTTTTCTTTATCATTACTTCTGAACAATTGGTTTATGATGTACTTTACTATATTCTCAAGTTTGTTAATCTTGGGTCTCATCGAGCTCTTGGAACTACAGGTATATAATTTTTATCAGATTAGGAAACTTGCAACCATTACTTTAAAAATATATTTTATGTTCCCTCTTTTGTTAAGAGATGGTGCTTTGACATGTCAAATATCCTTATGTGCGCTGAGAGGACAATAAATACACATGTAAGAATTTCTTCTATACCTGTTTATAATATTCATTTATATGGTAGGTGTTTTATAATGGGCCATATGGGTCCATCCATTTTCAAAGTCTTTTAAACATCAAGTTACTTATATAGACAGGGCCACAAAATCTATAGGTGGCCTTGGATGAAGGTAATCATAACTTCTTAAGTGATCACAGTCCATTTTGAACTGCTTCTTTTTTAAAAAAAAGATTTTACTTATTTAGTTAGTTATTTAGTTATTTATTTGAGTGAGGGAGAGTGCAAGAAGGCATGAGGGTAGGAGAGAGAGGAAGAAGCAAGCTCCCCACTGAGCATGGAGCCTGACACAGGGCTTGATGCCAGGCCCCCAAGATCATGACCTGAGCTGAAGGCACACTCTTAATAGGCTGAGCCACTTAGGCATCCATTGAGGTGCTTTCTTCTTGTGACTCTCTTATTTGTCCTCCCTTTAACCTGACCACTACATCGTTTTGTAATTTCCATGCTAATGTCCACACAGTAGAAGTAGGGATGATATAGGGGTTCAGCAGGGCTTTTGCTGGGCTTCCTTCTCTTCTTCTTATTTATTATTTCCTTAGGGTTTTCCACCTACTCCATTGCTTCAAGTATGGTCTGTAGTCAATTCTCAAGTGTACATCTTATTTGAGTGTTAAACCTGTGTGTAGTAACCTGTGCTTACTATATACTTGTGTTACTCATGAGTATTCAAACTCAGTACCTAAAAATGTACTTCTGATCTTACCTCTAAGCCTCCATCTGTCCCAAGGCAATATTTCATACAGTCTTCAGATTTCAGACCATGGATTCTTGCATGAGATATAGTCTCCCTCACCCTTAATATGCAGTGTAAGAACTCAGAGAACAAGGACCGTAACCGAATTATATTCCTAGTAACTAGCATACATTTAATCATTTATTCAACTTGTATTCAGTCATTGATTTCACAAACATTTATGGTCTCTCCTGTACTACTAGCACTGTTTGGACACTGGAAATACAACAATGAACACATCAGGCAAAAGTTCTTGCCCTTCTGCTCCTTATATTTTAGTGACTGTAGGCTGACTAAATAAATAGATGAGCAAAATATACAGTCAGTATATAGCGATTGATGCTGTGCAGAACAGGGAAACAGAGAAAGTGTTAGAATATCATCTGTGCTTTGGGGGAATATTGTTGAGCACTATTTTTAAATACTGTGGTCAGGGAGACCCAAGGAGGGAACGAGCTATGTGGTCAGAGAAACAACAAGCAAAAAGTCCCAGAGACAGTGGTTCATGTTTTTGAGAAGCTGTTAGGGAGGCAGTCCTGACTGAGGGACTGAAGAATAAGACCAGATACACAAGGAATCCCACCTACATAAACAAATTCCTCTCTCCTCTGGGCTTATTGATGAGTTTTAATTTAGCCCTTCTACATTGATTTTACATGTTTATGGGTATTCCACCAGGCCTTTTAGAGTAATGGGATCAAGATTTATGTATGTTAGAGTCTCATTTTCTAGTTCTGTCCTGGACACAACGTAACAATCAGTAAATATGTTTGAATGCCTGAGGGAAAGGTTAAAGCATAATGGTTAATGCCAATAATTTTAAACAGTTGCTTTTTAATCTCATTTTACTTTTCTAAAGTCAATGCACTGTCAGTGAATACTGATGCTTCCTATCAGCCACACATCTTTAAATGAGTATTTTCTATTATACTGACTCTAAAAGGGATTTAATCTGGAGCAGACAATGAGATGTAATGTGCAGTCTTCAGCAGCATAGCTGAAGACCGTGCTTGGTCTGGTACCATGATGAGAATTTTAAATCTATATCCTTATCTTTAGCAAATAATGGAAAGTAAGTGGTGTGCCTCGTAAGGGGAAACCACACAGTTCATATCTTCAGTCATGCCGAGAGAGAGCATCAGGACTGTAATTTTATCTCTAAGTCCCTGCCTTCAAATAGTGATTTTGAGTGTTCATGTTTGAGAAAAGTCAATCTAGAATATAATTACTTGCATCTCTCTGCTACCCTCCTCAGTAATTTCCTAATTCCCTCTTTAATCTCCTGGGTTCGTACCCCATAGACAATGGGATTTAGTGCTGCAGGAATTACATGATGTAGCACATTAAGTAAGATGGGAATATCTGGGGAAACTTTTTTCTTGGCCATGTGGGTAAAAACAAAGACTAGCAGGATGGTGCTAAAGAAGAGGATGAGAATGAAGTGAGAGCCGCATGTGCTTAGAGCTTTGGCAGCTGCCCCTTTTGCCTTAAGTCTAAGAATGGCTCTTAGGATGAGGATATAGGAGATAAATATGAGGACAATATCAGAGCCCAGAAGAGTCCAGGCCACAATTAACTGGTATATTTTGTTAAGGGAAACATTATCACAGGAGAGCTTGGACACAGAGAGGTTGGCACAGATACAGTTCTCAATTATATTTTTTCCACAGTAATGCAGCCGGGCCGAAAGGATGGGAATAGGTGCAGTAAGAAATGTGCTCCGGGCCAAGATGAAGAGAACAGCCTTTGCCACAAACTGGTCAGTGATAATGGTTGGGTAGTAGAGAGGCTTGCAGATGGCGACATAGCGGTCATAGGCCATGGCCAGGAAGGTGCATGATTCCATGGGCAGGAAGTTATTCATGATGAACATCTGGAGGAAGCAGGCAGGGAGGCTGATGGACTTGAGATCAAACCAGAAGATAGCCAGGACTTTGGGGATGACAGTGAGGCAGAGCACGATGTCCAACAGGGAAAGGAGGCCAAGCAAGTAGTACATGGGCTCGTGCAGAGAGGCCTCTAGCTGTATAGTGATCAGGAGGATGGCATTGGCCCCCATGGCCAGGAGGAACAGGATGCTGAGGGGCAGAGATAGCCAGTGCTGCCAACTGGGAGACCTGACAAAGCAATTCAGGATGAAGTCTGAGACTTCAGTAGAGAGGCAGCTGCTGTTATAAGGTAGCATTAGCAGTGATTTTAGTGAGGCAGATGTCTTTGAGTCGCTGAAGAAGAGATAAGGAGTTAGTCCATCATAGACTCTGATGACTATGGACTTAGCATGTAAAATCTATGAGGGTAACATCTACTCTACAGCCCTGTGCCTAGCACATTTTTTTTGACAATTAGGAGGTGGCAAAAAGACATTTATTGAATATATAGTGTCTTCATCTTTGTTCTTTTGTTCTTTCATCTGCTTTTCATCTCACATTTTTTCTTGTGTGAATGTGTCTTTTCAGTTTGTTGACCTGATTAATATTTAATGAATCAAAAATAATTTAAGCATCAAATGTTACTTAAATGAGACACATAAGATCAAAATCTTAGAGTACATTTCAGTTTAAAATGTAAAATGTACAGAAATGCATTCCAAGGGCTAGGTGGGATCCACAATGAAGCTTTTAAGGAAGTAAATGGTGATAGTATCCAGTGGTATGATGAACTGGGATATCTAGAAACAAATGACCTATTGAAAATGCATCAATTGATTTCTATGATTATGTCTGTATCTAATGTCTCTTTATCAATACCCAATCCCATAGTCATACCCACACACATACCTGTTTCTATGCCTATTTTTATATTTGACTGCCTTGAATACACCTATGAGCAGGTAAACAAGAATGAATTAGCAGGCTAAGGATTGAATGAAATCCAAACACTGAAATCAAATATTGGTGTTGGCTTTCAACCTGAGGGCACTTGTAGCATTCCATGAACTTAATCACCCATGTCCATTACCTGGGGAGCTTGAAAATCTAAAATCAAGGGACAGAAGACAAATCTAGGTTTAAGCAGGTAGAGAATGTAGTAGGGGGTCTCCCAATTAGATAGGACTTTACAAAAGTACATCCTGAATAAACATTGTGCACTAGAAATGAACCCATTTCTTTATCTTGATTTCTCACTTTCACCTGGAACTTCATAGACAACTGAGTACCTCAAAGCTTCTTATGTGAGAGAAAACTTCCCCATAAATACTGAACCATAGGCTGGTCCTCATGTGACTTTGCAGGCTGAGTTCACACTGTTTGTCTCAGAAAGGAATTTGAAATCATCCTGGATTGGTAGCCATTTCAGAAAATAACAGAAACATACCCAACTCCTTTCTTGAGGAAGAAACTTTCATCTCATGCCTCAAAAAAATTTTAACACAGAAAATTCTGAATAAACTGAATTGCTTGTATAAAACGACAATTTATTTAAAGAGAAAAAAATGATAAGTGGAAGGCCCCAAAAATGTCAGCCAAATCTATGCTACAGAAACTTAAAACACTGGAGTTATTTGATAAAGGATATTGGAAAACATTATTTTTTGCTAAGTTTTAAGTAAAAAAAAAGCTTGAAAATAAACACAACAAAATAAACACACACCAAAGAGAAATCAGTCCTATGTCCTAGAAACAAAAAATTATATATAATACTTAAAATTAACATGAAAAGAAATAGACTTAGGGGTAGGTTAGCCACAATTCAAAAGATAATTAGTAAGCTAGATTATAGAACTTAAGAAGTTTTTTAGAATGAAGCTCCCAAGGAAACACTGATAATACAAATGTGTAGTTAAGAGCAAGAGCATGGGATTTTGATTAGACAGAGTTGCTCTCAGGTTTTTTATTTTCTACATCAATAACCAGATTCACGAATTTCAATAAATCTGAAATGGGATAAATAAAAATAAATGCACACCTAGATATCATGGTCTAACTTCAAGTACCAAAGACAAGGAGACAATCTTAAAGATCAGTATGATTATTACAATCAGAATGGGTGTGAGGACACCTGAGTGGCTCAATTTGTTAGGTGTGACTCTTGATCTCAACTCAGTTCTTGATCTTGTGAGTTTAAATGGGTTTGGGCTCCATGCTGGGTGTGGATCCTACTTAAAAAAAAAAAAAGATTGGGTGTGTGTAGGGCCATTGGTACTAGAATTCCAGCTTAAGGGCTGCAAAGTCACCACAAGATTCTTGGCCTCTTTTTGAAGAGTGCTCTTACTGTCACAGCACTTTCATGCTTTCCTCCTAACTCCATATAATTGTACCATTCTGCCCTTGTTTCCCCATTTGCTAGGTTTCTTTACCCAGGTTAATAATGTCTCTAGGTCCATTTTGTGCACTACTGCAGGTAGTCTTCAGGTAGCCTTCTTGGAGCAGCAATTATGACTTCCAAGGGGCCATTACACAAGGGACCTTTCTCAGTGTCTCAGCCTGTAAGATTGTTGTTCTTGGTGCCAATAGGGGCCACGTCTATGCAGAGACTTTTCTAAATAATCTTTTTGGGTACTATGTTGGAGTATGTAGAAGGTGGATAAAAATCTGTGTTAATCTCAAAAAATAGTTGGGTCTGATGCCAAAGCTGTCAGAGGGGCCTGGAGGCAAGAGAAAAGGATAAAAAGTGAAAAATAATGATGAGGGGAATGGAGAAAGTCATTGAGTGGAAATTGGGGCTCTAAGCTTGCTTCCCTTAGTGGGTCTGTTGATCTGGAGCAAGATACAGTGGGGGTGAATCTCGGGCTTTCAGATGAATATAGGCTGAAAGTAGAAGGGTTCAGGAGAACAGAAGCATGCATGCACAGAAAATAGATGGTGGACAGAAGATGGAAACAGAGAAAAAAACTGAAATCAAAGCAGAAGAGATTAGAGGGAGAATACAGAGGAGGAAGGAAACAAAAGAAGTAAAGGACAGAACAGAAAGCAGAGCAGGTACTTCTAGGAAATGAGAAAGGCAGTACAAGGCAGATTAGCAAAGATTTCGAGTAGTGGCAAGTGAAGAAGTGTGATTGGAAACTTTTTTCTTTCCCTTCCAAACCTGCATTCTCCCTTGTGTTCCCATAGTGTTCAATGAAGGAAGTTCAAGACATCTGATCCCCCGTGATACCCTGCTGCGGATCTTTGAACCCCTATCTGGTCCTGACCTCTCTGCAGAGCGCACAGAAGTCTGGCTCAGCACTGGCACAATCATCTCCATCTGGCCCTGTGCCATTCCTCTCGCTCACCTCCCTTCAGCCTTTTATCTTCAAAGCTCAACCCAGTAGCTTTTACAGTCGCAAGCCTGGCTTTAGTCCCACTGCAACCCTTGCTCTGGTCAGGTGTCTAATATGGCACCTCCATTCTCTGCTGGAGCCAAACTTACTGGATGGAGACAGTGATCTTGGCTTTGGAAAGATATTCCTGGCTCTGTCCGAACGTCCTACACTCTGGCTTTCAGAAAGGAGAGTCTATGCCTGAGGTTCAGCTTCTTTGCTAACCCAGGGAAAGACTGCTGCTTCCCAGAATCAGCGGCCCAGCATTTACTTATCCTTCAGGGGAAGTGCTTTCCTCTCAGCTCTTCACATTCTGCAGTCCTTAACCAGAGGCAGTACTGCCCTTGAGGACATAGGGAGAGGCTCACAGAGAATTATCCCACGCCAGCTGAATGGGTAGAATGTGATCCTTAGGGAATGAAAGTGTAGTTAATGATACAAAAGTGAAACCTTAGGGCAAGAAGGATCAAGGCAAAATGTCAGTGAACCAAATTCTGATTTTCCAGAAACTTATTGTTACAAAATTTGCATAAGGTACTTGAAACCAATCATGTGTACTCCCATATTGATACTTTGTAGTAACCATGAAACACTCAGATCTCCTCCCTAATTTTTTGTTTATGACCAGTAGTTCTTTTGAGAAATGTTTTCAAGAGCCCTCTTCTAGTGACACTTTTAATACAAAAAATCCAAGAGGATTGCTTATATCTAACTTCCTTCATGATATACCCTGTTAGTGCCTGGCAGGTCAAAGATACGGTTGATGTTGTGGTCATGACTTTTTCTAACTCTTCCCCAGCCCTGTGGCCAACAGGCCAAGGTTGGAGATGAGAGGGAACAGAATTCAACTCCCAGCTGTGCCACTTGACCTGCTGCTTAAAATCTCTGCCTCATATTCCTAATTTGTTATTTGTTGTGAGGAGTAAATATGATCATGTTAGCAAAGCACGTAGTGGTTATTACATTATTACAATTACTATTACTATAAAATTTGGTTTGCCAGCATTTTTTCATGCATGTATGTAGAAAACCACTAGTCAACAATGAATGATTACATACCTGTTGTTAATCTTCTTGAGCCTTTTACATAGAACTGCTCCTGTCAGAAGCTGTTTGGTCTCAAATAGGTGCCTACTATTTGGAGCACCTTTACTTACAACTGTTGGTTTTGAGCTTATTTTCTTTTTATAATTTTCTTTGCTCACACCATCTTAATAAATGTTTCAGACCAGCAGTCACAAGCACCTCTGGGGTAACTTAGGTTCATCTTTTTTTATATTATTACCTGCCTCTTGGGGATGACCCTCCAATGCACCACCCCTCCAAAGTCAATTCTGTATGTGCCTAATAGCTAGGTTTTTTTTTAACTCCCAGTGCCTGTATATCATTTTCATTTGGTTGATAACCAAGATAAACTTAATTCAATGAAATTTAAGGTATATAGGCTTTCTTTTTATTGTGTTGAATTGATTCATGTTGGGTGGTTGGGAGATGGAGTGCTTTTCATGCCCATAACCCTCTAACAAGATCAGTTTCAGGGCAACAAATGAACACTTGGGTCCCTAGAACCTTTATGTAATCACCATTTCCTCTCTTCCATGCTCTTTCCAATACAAATTCAGTTGCACATTTTTTGTGATCTAAACATTTATCGTATCATATTATTTTTTAAATCAATTATCATATTATGATACTTCCTTGTAAAAGCAGCTTTGTTGAATGTCTTCTGAGAGTTTATTCTCGGCATAAAATCTACTTATTAACCTTTCCATATCCCATAGGAGATCTTGATGTTGGAAAGAGGCTCAAGGGGCTGCCAAGTGATCCCTTCCATATTTACTGCTTTCTATAGACGTCATCTCAACATCAGAATTCTGTCTTCCACATATGGCTAACAACTGTTCTAGTGCAGCCTTGTCATTGGGGAACACAGTGTTAGATAAAACTTGAAGGTGAGCTGGTGACTTCCCTTCAACAATAGAAGGTGCTTGGCCTTCACATGACTAACAAATACCTCTAGAATTCTGATGCTCAAATTTTTCAGTTCCCATTCAATCCTTTTACACCCTGCCTTAAACAAGTATGCCTGTTTCTTGCAGTTTCATACTTTTATTTTCCCAGACTTCAGTAACTATAGTTAGAGGTTGCAATGTTTTTCTGCTCTTACTCATACTTCTAGCCTCATCTCCACAAGGAATTGAACAAGCAATTAAAAAATTTATCAAAGAACGGAGAGTTGTGGGCTGGGAAACAACTATTGGAAAGGCAAAGCTAAGGTATAAGTTTGATTAGGCGGAAGCAACATAGCTGAGAAATGTCCTCCTGAATAACTTGGGAAATTAGACTGAGAAATAGGTAGTAGCCACAAGTGAATGGTCAACATATGGACTAAGAGAAGGGTTTCATGACATCTGGAAATGCAGCATGACAACCCAATATTGCTATGAACAAGTAAGTCAAAAGTAACAGAGGATTTCTCCTCATAGCAATAACTCCTGTGCTTACCAACTGTTCCTTTAAGACATTCCCACTGTAGAGTTCAATAACATCTGAAAACACCAGCAGGCCCTCTTTTATTATTTATTAGGATGGAGTAAAGGATCGATAATATAAAGAATGGCCAATTCTACTAACATTTATTGAATACTATTTTTTTTTCTTTAAGAAAGATCATGTGACCAACAGGGGCAGGCAGAGGGAGAGGGAGAGAGAGAATCTTAAGCAGGCTCTACGCCCAACGCAGATTCTATGGTGGGCTTGATCTCACGACCCTGAGACCATGACCTGGTCAGATCCTTAACCAATTGAGCTACCCAGATGCCCCTATTGAATATTTTATATGTTATTCACATGTTATTTCCCCTTAATTTTCACAAAAATGTTCTGAGATAGCTTATATAGCAAAAATGCTATGAGATAGCTTACAGACTAGACTACTAATGATCAAAGCAGTTTAGTAAATTGACCTCAAAAAGGTAATAATTGGAGAAGACAGGGTTAGAAAGAAGATAGATGTAATTCCAGAGCAGAACTCTATAGTAACACTGCATCATAATCATCAGTGCCTATGGAACAAGGAGTCATTGGGAACAAAAATAATCCAAAAGAAGGTAGATCATTATTACCAAATAGGACTTTTAGCTCAGGGTATTATGCTGAGTGAAATAAGTCAATCGGAGAAGGACAAACATTATATATTCTCATTCGTTTGAGGATTATACATAATAGTGAAAGGGAATATAAGGGAAGGGAGAAGAAATGTGTGGGAAATATCAGAAAGGGACACAGAACATAAAGACTCTTAACTCTGGGAAACTAACTAGGGTGGTGGAAGGGGAGTAGGGTGGGGGTTGGGGGTGAATGGGTGACGGGCACTGAGGGGGGCATGTGACAGGATGAGCACTGGATGTTATTCTGTAAGTTGGCAAATTGAACAGCAATAAAAAAATAAATGTATTATAAAAAAAGGACTTTTACAGGTTTAAAAGGACTTTTAAAACATTTTTAATTTAATTTTTAAAATTTTTAAATATCTTATTTATTTATTTGTGAAAGAGTAAGCAGGAGGGGAGGACTCTGAAGCAGACTCCACACTGAGCACAGAGCCTGACATGGGGCTCAATTCCATGACCTCAGGATCATGACCTGAGTCAAAATTAAGAATTGGAGGCTTAAACTGACTGAGCCACCCAGGCACTTCAAAGCTTTTTAAGACTTAAATTTACTTTAACAAATTATGTTTATATGTACATTTCCTAAAATACATTTTGAAGATAAATGTTTTGAAATAAACCTCTACCATTAAAATTACAGATCCCACACTAGTTGAGAATCAGCAATCTAAGGTCCAACTAGCAGAATTCAATGACAGTGAGTAAGCCTTGATTGTCCTTGAGATATACGTATGCCACATGTTGGACTAACCTTACCTTTTGCTTGACAGTCCTGATAGTTTTAATGTGTATTCCATTTTTCCAACAGTGCTCTGGGCTATATCTTACTATTTCTGGTTATACATTCATTCATTTAATAAAATATTTGAGTATGTAATATGTATCAGACACAGTGCTGGGTGCTGGTGATACAGAAATGAATGAGAATTGGTGTTGAGTCAAAAAGTAAAGCTATAACTCCAAACAGATGTGGTGAGTTAAATGATAATCCATACATGGGAACTCTAGAGACACAGATTTGGTGCCCCAAATCAACCTTAGAGTGGTGGAAGTGTTACCCCAGGGAAGGCTTTCTGGAGGTTGCTGGACCATAGCTTATTTGAAAAGTAGAAGCCATGGAGACTGCAGGCTTAAATGAAACTTTTAGACTTATGAGCAGTAAAAGCAGAGGCCTGGGTCAAAGAAGTACATTAGTTATGTTGGCCTACTGCTGCCACAGAGAAGTTTAAAATAGGAATAGAGTGTTATGTAACTTCAGTTACATCAGTAACCATAGTAAGAAGGAGAGACTGAGAGGACAGCTCGTCTCAGAGAAGAATATGCAAGAGAGAAAATGGGAAAACATGTGATTTGCCAGTTGCATAGGAAATATGTACTGGAAGATAGGCTTTGGAGTCAGACCACCTGAGTTTAAATCCAATCTTCATCAATCAGTTTTTTTGTGTAATATTGGGCAAGGTGCCTATTCTTTCTGAATGGCAAATACATCAGCTATGAAATGAGGATAAAAATGTCATCTTCAAGCATCTTGGGAGAGTCAATGAGATGATGTAGGTATTGATTGAATTTCACCTACACATATCAGATCCTCAAAAACTGCTTACTGGGAGCAAGAGCTATGCATTCAAACATTTTGCTATTATTAATAGAAATCCATAAACATTGTTTGAGATATGTGTAAAAACTTATGAAAGGCCATGTTGTGAGTATAAACACATGTCAGAATTTGTGCCCAGTTGCTAACAGTGTGCACACATTAGTAAAAATTTGTTTGTTGTTTGTGTCTACTGCGTGCTCCGACTTCCCAATGAATTCCATCCAGTGTGAATAAAGAGTTCTCAAGTAAAAACACATTAAGTATATTGTTTTTTAGAAAAAACAAACAAACATTTTTTAGGTCACCTAGGTGGCTCAGTCAGTTAAGCATCCAACTCTTGATTTCAGCCCAGGTCATGATCTCAAGGTCATGGAATCATGCCCCCCATCAGGCTCTGCACTCAGTGGGGAATCTACTTGAGATTCTCTCTCTTCTCTCTGTCATCCTGCTCCTCTCCAATTCTGTCTCTCATGCTCTCTCTCTTTTTAAAATAAATAAGTAAATCTCTTAAAAAAGAAAACATACTTTTTAATAATTACTTCATTAAGATATACTGCAATTTACATTTTATTAAAACATAGAATGAAGAGAATAGTCAAGATGACTTTAATAATTCTTTAGGTTGAACTTGATAGAAATTTTGAAGATGGTAAACTTAAAAACTACTAAAATAATCCTGAACTATTTACATTAACCACTAAAATTATATTTCTTTTCCAAATATTTATTGTGGTGGAATAGACATGACACGAAATTTATTATGAAAACCATTTTAATATACAGTTTACTGGTATTAAGCCCATTCGTATTGCTGAGTAACCATAAACATCTACTTCTAGAATTCTTTGCATCTTGCAAAACTAAAACTCTGTACGCATTAAAGAAAAATTCCCCATGACCTTCTCCCTTCTGCCTCTGAAAGCTGCTGAGATGTTGAATCATTATTATTGTTCACCGTGGTCACTATGTCATTACATGCAATTATCTGATGAATGTTTCAAAACCATCTGAAATAAAAAAAAAGAGGGCTTTCTGCAAATACGTCATCCAGCGTTTAGCAGTAGTTGCAGTAACGGTGCAGCATAGAACTAGTTCTCTGGAATAATTTTACAGAAGTTTTGGCTTCTGCTTTGTTAGCGTATTTTTTTATTTTTTTAAAGATTTATTTATTTATTTATGATAGACACAGAAAGAGAGAGAGGCAGAGACACAGGTAGAGGGAGAAGCAGTTTCCATGCCGGGAGCCTGATGCGGGACTCGATTCCGGGGCTCCATGATCGCGCCCTGGGCCGAAGGCAGGCTCCAAACCGCTGAGCCACGCAGGGATCCCCTGTGTTTTATTTTTATTCTTCCCAGTGATTCTTTGAGCCATTATTCATCTTTTTACTATTTATTTATTTATTTATTTATTTATTTATTTGCTCAAAACACCTACAATTATGTATCATTGCTTGAAACTAAGAATTCTGATTGAAATTACTAATGAAAAATGTGTGATGGATACTTCATGCAATAAATATCTATGGAGCATCTCCTATGTGCCCAACATACTTGACAAAGAGGAAAGACATGGTCTTGTGTTTTCATAAATGAATGTAGAGTGGTAGTTAATATACCGATGCTCAGGTTACACTAGCTGGTAGAACTTTGGCCTCATTACTTGCCATATATGAATCATTTGACAGTTGTTTTATCTTTCTGTGCATCAATTTCCTCCCCTGGAAAAATAATTCTAGCATCATCTACCTCACGTTTATGGTGTATGTTAAGTGAGGCAACACATACAGGACTAAATGTGGTGCTTGATATATAGTTCTTTGCAAATATTATAAGGAACCTTTAGTAGGGAGTGTAATTGTGTAGAGGGAGTGGTAGGCATTGAACCATTAAAGACAGGTGTGGTCAGTTTCAAAGAAGAGGAATTTTGGGGTGCTATAGAAGCCTATGAAAGTGGAGTCTATGATAGTTTTGAAGATCATGTAAAGATATCCTGAGTGAATTTACAGATCGAATGAGAAAGAGAAGTAAGAACCAAAGCAAGGTAGAAAAGGCATACCAAAAAGTGACACCTCCACATAAGGAGGTTCTGTACTAAGAGAGAAAGTATAGTGTTTCTTAGAAGCACAGAGAAGGACAATATAGCTTTAAGTAGTGTATAGCTTTGAGGCACATTCCATTATTCATTGAAATCAACTTTACTATCAATTTGAGTCTTCATCCAGAAGGGTAAAAGAATTTTGAATGTAAGCTATTATTTCTTCTCTCATCCAACTATGCCCCCATGAAATCCATGTTTGTTCAAATATTCTAAAGTCTTGTGAAATAGGAGGCACCTGGTAGGTTCCAGCAATCAAAGACACCCCTCCAGTTCCTAAGCAGTATTTTTTCCCTTGCGGTATCATAACTTCAAGTGACCAACTCCCTTTCTCCTCTTCTTCGTTCCATCTTTTTTTTTTTTTTTTTTTGTGAGTGAGAATGTACCATCTCTCCTCCAAATTCAAAAGCAGTATCTTTTGTAACTCCACATTGTCTGCTTTGCACCAACCCTACAGAGTTTAGGTTTTGCCAAGAGATGAGAAGGATCTGGACTTTTTATCCTTGTCAATTAACTACTAGGTGAGGGACTACGAAGGACCTGGTTACTTATTTGAAATCAAGGCAGCGATCAGGAACATGACAGTGGTCCCATAGCCAGGAGGAATAAAGTGTGAAAGGTATCCAGTGCTGCCAGTTGGGAATCTGACAAACAGTTCTGGAAGAACTTGGGGATCTCAATAGAGTAATGTTTCTGGAGAATAACACGACATTTAGACCTGTCTTTGAAGATGCCATCAAGTAGCTTAAAAAAAAAAAGAAATGTTTTATCAATAAATCATTTAAGTTTGTGGAGAACCATGTGAAAAGCTTTGTGGAAAGTTTTGGTGCATCAAAATAATTTTTAAAGGCTGGGAAATAGCAATAATCTGCTGAGTCAGATTGTTCATCACCATATTTGGCTTTGGGAGAAAAGATCAAATATGATTCATCTCTGCATCTGGGAGAACTCACTCAATAAATTAGGGCACAAAAATGTCAGACAGGAAACTACCAGTGAGGCTCACCATGGTAAGACATGCTGACGGTGTGATGGAAGCACAAGAGGGTGATTCGTTGTACAAATTGAGAGTTCAAGAAGAAAAGTTCCATGCCTTACAAAAGTAAAGTCTCTATTCTGTGGTTCTGCTTGAAATACAGGTTATATCTTGTGAGGTTGCTTTTGTCTAGAGTAGTAGCTATCCTTATTTCTATATTAGTTTATCAGTATTAGAAGAAAAAATATAGCACTAATTATTTGTATTAGGAAAAAAGGATTCTCCAATTGATTAAATAAGCACCTACCTTATAAAATTAGGAAAAGATGAGCAAAACACACTCAATGGAGGTCGTAGGAAAGGAATAAAAATAAGAGCAGAACTTGATCAAATAGAAAATAAACAGAAAAAGAAGGAAAAATAAACCAAAAAAAAGCTCCTTTGAAGCAAAGTCATTGTATCAATATGTACCTCTCTACACTAGTCAGTCACTAAAATTAAAAGTGTTACAGTATCAACATCAGTAATAAAAGAGGGGATGCCATTACAGGTTCTAGCCAGTACAGTGATATAGAATTATTATGAACAACTTTTTGTCAATAAATTTGAAAACTTCGGTGTTAAACATAAATTCCTTGGGTGATATAAATTATTGAACTTGACTCAAGAAGATATGGAAATTCTTGACCACTATATGTCAATTAAGGAATGTGAGCTTATAACTAACTGTATATATTAAAAAGCAAAACTCACAAGCAAAAGAAAAAAACCTCCAGATGCAAGTGGGTTCACTTATGAATATTATGACTGCAATTAATGGAAAAATAATTTTAATCCTGCCCCAATCTTTGAGCAAATAGATGCATTGCAAACAAATTCCAACTCATTTTATGAAGTCAGATTTATCCTGATACTGATAACGAGATGACAAGATTACAGACAAGGAAACCACTGATCAATGTCCCTCAGAAATAAGGAGACATGGGATGCCTGGGTGGCTCAGTGGTTGTTTGCCTAGGCTTGAGGCGTGATCCTGGGGTCCTGAGATGAAGTCTAGCACTGGGCTCTCCCCAGGGAGCCTGCTTCTCCCTCTGCCTATATTTCTGCCTCTCTCTCTCTGTGTCTCTCATAAATAAGTAAATAAAATCCTTTTTTTAAAATAAAAGGAATAAAGACACAAAACAATTTAAAAAATATTGGAAAATTGAATCCTCCAAAATATATACTACGGCTAATAAATCATGACCAATGTTTGTGTTGCAAGTTGGTTTATCATTAAAAAGTAAATTTTTAAAGAAGTGTTTTTAAAAAAGATTTAATTGGAAAATTTAATGTGGAATTTAATTTAATGTAGAAAATCCTACAAGGTCAATTAAAGTAACTTAACATACTAAAAAGTAAATACAGAGAGGTACGGGGATACACGGTCAACATATAAAAATCACATTTATTTCTATATATTAGAAACAAATATTAATAATTAAAAATTAATTAACAAGTAATTGGAAAATGGACTTTTAAAGCATTTAAAAGAGTGCTAAAATATAATATTAAGCAATAAATATTCGAAATATGTGCAAATCTAAAATCAACAATATGAACAACATTGTGTTGGCAATGATGTGGACAAAAAGGAACCCTCTTGTATTTTTTACAGGAATTCAAAGTAAAGAGAACCCTCTGGAGAACAGTGTGGAGGCTCCTAACAAAGTTAAAAAATAGAACTACCCTATGATCCAGTAATTGCACTTCTAGGTATTTACCCAAAGAATACAAAAATACTGGTTCAAAGGGGTACATGCACCCCAATGTTTATAGCAGCATTATCAACAGTAGCCAAATTATGGATAAAGCCCAAATGTCCACTGACTGGTAAATGGATGAAGAAGATATATATATGCAATGGAATATTCCTCAGCCATAAAAAAGAATGAAATCTTGCCTTTTGCAATGATGTGGATGAGCTAGAGTGTATTATGTGAAGTAAGTCAGTCAGAGAAAGACAAATACCACATGACTTCACATAGAGAACAAACTGAGGGTTCTGAGGATTGCTGGAGGGGATGCGGGCCAGGGGATGGTTTAAATGGGTTATGGGCATTAAGGAGGACACTTGTGATGACAGCTTGTGCTGACGAGGGAGTGTTGTATGTAAATGATGGAATCACTAAATTGACTCTCGAAACCAATATTACACTATTTGGTAATTAACTGGTATTTAAATAAGTAAACAGTTGAAATGGAAGAAAGAAATAAGAAATCAGTATGAAATATAACACACGGTTTCAAAAAATTTAAAATAAATGAAAATAAAAGCACTTTTGTGATCTTGTGGAATGTTCCTTAAATAGGATCCCCAAAGAAAATTTATTCATAGTAAAACAGAAATTTGACTTAAACAAATTGAAGAATTTCCATTGAATAATGGAAAGTGTATGCTAAAATTCACAGATACATGACTGGCTAGAGGGATACTAATAATATCTAGTCAAAAGGGATTCTAAGAGTTAAAATATGCACAGATTTTGCAAATATGCAAGAAAAACAAAAATTAGTAGCAAAAACAGGCAAAGGGTATCAAGATATAAATCACAGCTTGAAAATCACAAATGGCTAACACCACTCAGTTATATGAACACCATTCAGTTATGAGGAGAAAAACAAACAAAAATAACAAGATATTATGTTATTTCCACCAAACTTAAAAAAAATAGCATCAAACGGTACGAGGAATGTGAAAAATGAAGAAACTATAAAAATTTTATAGTTATGCTAGCAAATTATTTCATTAATATTTTGGAAAGAGATTTGGTGATTTCTAGGGAAATTAAATATTTTTATGCACCGTAAGTGAAAAAATCCCCACTCCTACACACACTCCTATTTTAGGACTATAAGATAAATATCCAAGGATATTGACAATAATAGTATTTTTATTAACAATTGATTATAGGTCATTTGTGTGTTGTCTACTCACATAAAAAAGGAAAATGCATATCATTGAAATTGAATAGCAATCAAAAAAATGACATACACAGAGCAACACGAATGGTTGCTACGATTTAGTGTTGAGTCAATAGCCAAACTGTGGAAAGAGCTTCGGTGTCCATTGAAAGATGAATGGATAAAGAAGATGTGGTTTATGTATACAATGGAATATTCCTCAGCCATTAGAAACGACAAATACCCACCATTTGCTTCAACGTGGATGGAACTGGAGGGTATTATGCTGAGTGAAGTAAGTCAATCGGAGAAGGACAGGCATTATATGGTTTCATTCATTTGGGGAATATAAATAATAGTGAAAGGGAATAGAAGGGAAGGGAGAAGAAATGGGTAGGAAATATCAGAAAGGGAGAGAGAACATGAAGACTCCTAACTCTGGGAAATGAACTGGGGGTGGTGGAAGGGGAGGAAGGCGGGGGTTGGGGGTGACTGGGTGGTGGGCACTGAGGGGTGCACTTGATGGGATGAACACTCGGTGATATTCTATATATTGGCAAATTGAACACCAATAAAATTAAATTTATTTAAAAAAATTTAGTGCTGAGTGAAAGCAAAGAATAGTCTGATTTATGATCCAATATCATCTATAAAATTCAATATCCAAATCATTCTTTCATAGGTGGACATGTAGTTATGTTAGCAAACTTATGATTAATTACACATATTTTAAAAACACTGGATTTTTCACTTTTCTACAGAGAAAAGAAATAGGAATAATGTTGGGATATGACAAAGACAGAAAAATAAAAATAGCGATAAAGAAACTGATGATGATGGCACAGCACAGGGATTATACTCAATGGTACTGTAATAGCAGTTTATGGTGATAGATGGTAGCTCCACCTGTGGTTAGCAGAGCATAACTGTCTTCACAATCGAATCACCACATCTTCTTTATCCATTTATCTTTCGATGGACACCGAGACTCCTTCCACAGTTTGGCTATTGTGGACATGGCTGCTAGAAACATCGGGGTGCAGGTGTCCCGGCGTTTCATTGCCTCTGTATCTTTGGGGTAAATCCCCAACAGTGCAATTGCTGGTCGTAGGGCAGGTCTATTTTTAACTCTTTGAGGAACCTCCACACAGTTTTCCAGAGTGGCTGCACCAGTTCACATTCCCACCAACAGTGCAAGAGGGTTCCTCTTTCATCCTCTCAAATAATGAAAAATAAAAAATCTAAAGAAACTGATGATGCTTGCTCCCATAATTTGAAGGATATGAATAATTCACATGAGGCTCAAAATGAAAATGAAAAAGAAACAAATTGCGTTTTGAAGTATACAATTGTAAATATATCCCATTTAAAAAATATTTCATATACAAAAAAATTACTATAACATTTACTCTTTTATTTTTTTTAAGATTTATTTATTTATTCATAGACACAGAGAGAAAGAGAGGCAGAGACACAGGCAGAGGGAGAAGCAAGCTCCATGCCTGGAGCCCCATGTGGGACTCCATCCCGGGTCTCCAGGATCACACCCCAGGCTGCAGGCGGCGCCAAACCGCTGCACCACCGGGGCTGCCCAACATTTTCTCTTTTAAAAACATACTGCATTTTCTCATTACTATCTTTTTCAAGTTACTCTAGCATTATTATCATTATGATGCCATCATAAAAATCATGCTAATTAACATCAGTGCATTACATAGCATGGTTTGGGAAGGTTTATGGAAACAATTACGTGCAGGAAGCTCATGAGAACTTCTGAATGAGCTTATTGGACCCATGGAAGGCACTGAGTGTGCATGTGCAAAGGAGTGTGAATGTGGATGGACAGATGGATATAACACCCTTACATCCAGGAAATGGATGTAACACCCCTACATCCAGGAGACTAGCTGCCTACAGAGCACACAGTCAATGTTGGGTTAGATTAACAGAGCTCCTCACTTTTAGAGAGAAAGAAAATAATTTCCTTCTCACACCTGCCTGCCCGTCTGTCCCAGGAGGACATTTTAATCCCAAAGAGTAGGGATGGGAAAAAGTTCCCAGATGCCTATGTCCCTCAAGCCCTGGAGCTATAACTACACCAGATACTTGAAAACTAACCAAAACTCCAGTATTGTTGGGGCCAGCCCCCCTGCTCACATCCTCTGTAGGTGAGTCTGGTAAGAGGGTGCCTGAGAGGCAACTATACCAAGATTAGCCAGAACATGGGGGAGATCTCTCTCTTCAGTTTAGATCTATGCTCCATTCCATTCCTGAGTCAGTACAGCTGAAGTACTTGGAAAATGGGGTAGTAGAGACTGCATCCTGCCCCAGGTCTGGAAGCACATGTGACAATCTGTGTTCTGGGACCTGCCCTTTTTGCCTTTTGCCTTTTCCTGATCTTTTGCTGGGTGGTGAAGAAGGAGATGCAGAGAAGCAGAAATTTGTCCATAGGAGATTAAATTAGGGAGCCTGGAAAGTACATCTTGTGGAGCTTAGTTTAGATGATTTGGAGTTTTCTTTCTTTTCTGTTTTTAGGATTTTATATTATATATTTGAGAGAGCAGCAAGAGAGAGTGTGCATGCAAGCGGTGGTGGGTGTTGGGTGGAGATAGAGGGGGAGGGAGAAGCAGACTCATCACTGATCAGGAAGCCAGACCTGGGCTACATCCCAGGACCCTGAGATCAAGAACTGAAATGATGTCAGATATTTAGCCTACTGAGCCACCCAGGCACCCCTAGATGATTTGGAGTTTTCAACTGTACATATTAAAGTGTCAGGGCTGTAGAGCAAAGAATCTGTACATAAATGCATGAATGATGGGGGAAGAATTAAATTTCATCTAAATAACATTAGAGGCTGAAGACAGAGCTGACCGTTGGGGTCGGTGGAGTCAGCAAGTAGTTCTTCAGAGTAAGGTCAATCTAAAGAATTTCTAAAAGCTATGTTGTAAGAACAGAAAATTATGCCCGGAAAGTCACTGAGGTACCTGTGACGGGCTGCACTCATTAATGTCCTAAACAATATTTGAGAGAGCTGTCCCAAGTCCTGTCTGAATTTCTGGAGTTAGGCGGTCCCTACAATCATCATTCATCATCATCATCATCATCATCATCAAGAATAAGAGACACAACATAAAAGGAAACAGAAAGAAAATTGTACTCCGAGCTGGGAAAGCAGGAGTCATAGTTGTAAGTGTAAGAAAATGGGAGATTCCAGATTTCTAGAAAACTGTCCAAGGATTGCAGGAACATGCGTGATTGGAGGTAAGAGAGAGAAACCTAAAAACATATAAAACAAAATGCCAGATAAGATATTCATTTCTACATCACTGTGGTCACACAGGACACAGGTGTATTCACATATTCACTGGTTTGATCCTCTTATTTCTTCCACATCTGAACCCTAC
>NW_026574906.1:0-25390 GCF_905146905.1 Nyctereutes procyonoides | reverse complement strand
AGGTAAGCACCCAGTGAATGGAAGCTGCTAGTTCTTGTTTCCCAGAGGTATGCCTCCCCCCTCCTACCACCTTGCCCCAGTTTTGCTTGGGATTGCTCATTCATTCATCCCCTCCCCTATAGAAATCCTGCACACTCTTCAAAGTCCATCTTAAATGTTATCTCCTGATTCAGACCTTTTTTCACCCTCCCCCCATCCCCATTCTCTGAGTGTTGCCCAACTTTGGATCTTTGTTGTCTCTTCTGGAGGTGTTTCAAATTCTGCCTTCTATAAGAGCTTCTCCTGTGTGGTATGGTATGCCCCAGACTGCCTACCTTTGAGGGCAAGAGTGTGTCTTAGTTTTGCAAACCCTATAATTGTAGCAGAGAACAGCAGTATAAAGAATAGGAAGTCACATTTAAGCACTTGCTGAGTACCTACTGTGCGTTACACAGTGCAGTGGTGAGCAAAGGAGACACATGTTGTGCCTTCACAGAGCCCAATTTCCGTGGCTCCCACCCACGTCCCAAAATGATGCTGATGAAACAGAGAGGTGCCCCATGCCCTGGGTCAGTTCCACTTTTGTGACCTTGCTCCTCAGTGTGTGTTACCATGAACCATGGCCTTCTGATGTCACTGCACTGTGTGTGAGATCTGGGCTTGGGGAGGATGGCCTGGCCCCGGTGTTGGCATCGGGGCAGGCATGTGAGGGAGGGGCTCCAGAATGGGAGTGCATGGGAGGAAGGGACAGGGACTGGAGATGGGAGAGGTGGTGGGGAAGCGCCTGAGTCAGGTCTCTGCAGCAGGTGGAGGAAGCCGTAGCCCAGGCCTAGGGACCCGCTAGCGTGGATTCCAATCTCTGTGTTCAGCCTGGGATGGGGCAGGCGGGGCCTCCGGTGTGCATGAGCTGGGGCTGCCCTGCAGAGCCCAGGGTCGGTATTAATTGAGCCCTGGGGCGCCTGTAAACCTGTGGTGATGACCACTTGGGCCTCAGGCCTCATGCCAGAGCTGGCTACGTTTTTTTCTTTGGAGAAGGTGGAGGACACTGGAAAAACCAGTTACGGTGTGTGAGGTTCCATTTTATGTTGCTGTTAATGGAATGTTGGCTCAGGAGCCCGGAAATGTATGTAAAAATCTGGCTTTTTCAGAAAGCTAGATGTGTTGGTTAGGTCAGCAAGACCCTTCTATGAGTTGCATCTCCTGAACTGGCAAGTGGGCAGGACAAGAGTTTGGGGTTTGTGCCTCCTCCCTCTGATGGGAAGGGCCCCCAGCACATTGTCCTGTGGGGAATGGGGGCTTGGTGCATCGCTGGGTCTGCTGGTCCTGTCCCAGGGGCTGGTTGAAGCTGAGAAGGGCGCTTTCCGAGTGGATGTTTCTCTGCATGGTCAGCCTCATCTCCAGGCCTGGAGGGAGCCATGGGGACGATCTCTGTGACACACAGCCCTATGTCCATTCTGCTCATCTCCCAAGTCCCTAGGATTCATGTGGCATTTCGTAGTAGTTGTTGGTAGATATTTGGAATGAGTGATTTAATTACATGTTCTTTGGTTCTATTATTCATTGCAGGGAGTAGTATATTAGCTTCCTGTGGTTGCTTTAACAAATTACTACAAACATGTTGGCTTAACATGAAACACCACAAGTTTATTTTCCCATAGTTCCTGAGGCTAGAAGTCCGAAATCTGGTAGGGCCGTGGTCCTTTTTGGAGCTTGAGGAGAGAAACCATTCTCTGTATCTTCCAGCTTCTGGGTGCTCCAGGTGTCCCTTGGCTTGTGTTCCTCCAATCTCTGCTGGTCACGTCACCTCCTCTTCTCTCTGTCTTCTCTGTGTGTCTCTTACAAGGACACTTGTCATTAGATTTAGGGACCTCTAGATAATCCAGGAATATCTCCTTATCTCAGTATCCTTAATTTAATTGCATCTGCAAAGACTGTTTTTCCAAATACAAGGTAAAATTCATAGGTTCTGGAGATGAGGATCTGGATATATCTTCTCTGGGAGGGAGCAGCATTCCACCTGCCACAGGGGGTCTTAGTATTTTTTTAATGGCTGTTTTAGCTATTTTAAAACTGCTTGCCACTGGGTTTGTGCTGTTCCTAATTTGTTGTTTGCATTTAAGTTTCATTCATATATATGCATGTGTCTATACATATACATATAAATACACGTGTTTGTATATATGTGTGTGTGTGTGTATATATATATATATATATATATATATATATAGAGAGAGAGAGAGAGAGAGAGAGAGAGAAAGAGAGAGGGAGATTTTAGTATAGGTAGATTTCCCTTTTGCCAATTTTAGTTTCAGAAAATCCTTCTCTGTTGAGTGTCTGGTATGATTCATGTTCACATAAAACCTTAAGAAAGTTGACTTTAGTCCAATGATAACTTGTTTTGATGTTTGCTATGAGTTGAGTAAAACCTCAAAACCGAGGGAGATCTATGTGAGACTTTTAGTTGAATTGCATTGAACCATGGTCAGGCTCCTGGTTCGTTCATTTGTCCCTCCCTCCCTCCCTCCCTCCCTCCCTCCCTCCCTCCCTCCCTCCCTCTCTTCTCTTTCTTTCTTTCTTTCTTTCTTTCTTTCTTTCTTTCTTTCTTTCTTCTTTCTTTATTTTTAAAGATTGTATTTATTTATTCATGACAGAGACAGAAAGAGAGGCAGAGACATAGAGGGAGAAGTAGGCTCCCTGCGAGGAGCCCAATGCAGGACTTGATTCCCGGACCTCAGGATCACAAGCCATGCCAAAGGTAGATGCTCAACCACTGAGCCACCCAGGCATCCCTAGGCTCCTGGTTTCAGTGATGTATCATACTTACCTCAGATGCCACCACTGGCGACACTGGGGGACAAGTATTCAGGACCCCTTTGTACTATTTTTGTTACTTCTTGTGAGTCTATCCTTACCTAAAAATTAAAAAAAAAATTCCAGCAGCCAATCAGATTTACCAATACCACCAGTAAATCATTTTCTCTTAATTTGTAAAACATCCTTTATTAAGTTGTGAAATGTGTATGGGCGTTTTAGAGCTGTGGTTAACACTTAATTTGGGAAAAATTGACATCGTTCAGTAAGTGGTCTTCTTGTCTAGGGACATGGAGTATCCTATTTATTCAGACTGTATTTTATTTCCTCATAAAACATGTAGTTTCATCCAGGTTGTTCATGGTTGTAATTCATAGATTCAGGTTCTCCCTGTTACTAAGGATGAGTCTTTTCTCCATGCGTATTCTTTGACTAGCTTGTGCGGTTATATGTCACCAAATAGAATCCCCACACCCCTTAAATACATGAAATTCTTTTAAGTTGGGAAAATGCTTTTCATTCTGCAATTAGAGACAATGTTTAACAGGCTTTAACACATTCCTTTAACCTGCTCTTGGCAAGGGTATGGTCAGTTATTTACTGTAACATGGATCTGAGTGGGTGGCTGTGTTCTCCATCCAAGTGACCCGGGGGTGTGGGCAGGGGCAGCCTTTCTAAAGAAACATGAAGCTCTGTTCTTTTTTTTTTTTTTTAAATTTTTATTTATTTATGATAGTCACAGAGAGAGAGAGAGAGGCAGAGACATAGGCAGAGGGAGAAGCAGGCTCCATGCACCGGGAGCCCGACGTGGGATTCGATCCCGGGTCTCCAGGATCACGCCCTGGGCCAAAGGCAGGAGCCAAACTGCTGCACCACCCAGGGATCCCTGAAGCTCTGTTCTTAACATTAACTCCATTTTGTTGAATTCTCTTTCTTTGAAAACTGTAGAGGTGCTGTGTTTTGGGGGACACATGGTATGCTACCTAGGGTGTCTTAGGCACAACCAGGCTGGGACAAATGGGGGTGTGCAGTCCAGAGAGCCATCTGAGTTGGCCATGGACTGACTGCTCTGTCCCCTGGGGCCGTGAGGCTTGGGTGGTCACTCAAGAGGTCAAGAAGGCCTCCCTCTGGGTGAACTCCAGGTTTGAAACCCATCAGAAATGGAAAATGTACTGTTAACCCCCTTCTAGACCAATCTTATGAAATCCGACTGCTGGAGAATCGGAAGTTGGGAGACTTTCAAGATCTGAACACAAAATATGTCAAGGCAAGGCTGTGGGGCCACCCTCCCTCCCCAGGAGGTCTTGGGGTCTGAGGGGTCTGGGCTTGCTGGTGGTGGGGGTCAGGAGTGCCTGGGCGGTTTGGGGAGAGCCCTGGAGTGGGAGGGGTTCCTGGTCCCTGGAGCATGTTGTCCAGGTGGTTGAGGGCAAGCTGGCAGTGCTAAGAGCTGGAGGGGCGTGGGCTGATGGAGTGGGCTCTGGGCTGGATGAACTCAGGTTTGAGCCTGGCTTTGCCACTTACTGAATCTTCCTGAGCTTTCAGTTGGCTCATTGGCACAAAAAGATATATAGGTTAGCTGTGTATGTAAAGCACTTAGTAATTCTGGAAAAGGGGGATAGTCCTCATTCTCACTGTCCTATGATTGGGGTTCTGAGGGGGAAGAAGCCTGCAGAGCTTGAGAGCTGGGAAGGAAGGCTCTGGAAGGAGAGGTCTTAGTCTTGAAAGGTGGGAGATTTTCCCCGGTGGGAAGTTCTCTTGGGTCCTTGTCAGCCCCACACTTAGCTGTCTCCTACTGGCTTCTCCTCCCTAGAGCATCATCCAGGTGGTTTTCCACGACCGCCGACTGCAGTACACAGAGCACCAGCGGCTGGAGGGATGGCAGCGGAGCCGGCCCGGACACCGAATCCTGGACATTGGTGAGTCTGCTGGGCCACGCGGGGCCCAAGGGCACTCCAAGTTCATTGGGAACCCCAAGAACATTGGGGTTCTTCTTGGAGCTGTCGGATGCATGCCTCTCTAGGACACTTTAGTGTACCCTTGCCTCAGGTAAAACACTGTGCGAGCTGGCACCAGGCCTGCCCTCAGGGATTTCTAACTCAGAGCTCTGCCATCAGGGATTTCAGGGAAAGCATTGCAGAAGGCCCTGCCCTAAAGGATTCTGATCTGTGACGAAGGGAAGCATGGGCATCACAGGGATGGGCAACAGAAATTGAGTTTTGAGGTCTTAGGCGCTGATCCATAGTCTTTTACCTGTAACTCTGGGAGCCAGGTGTGTCTTGGAATTTAGAAGTTTTAGAATGGCAACAGGGTGTGTCGATCCCTAGCTCCAGGTAATGCCTCTGGCAGGCCATCCAGTACACTAATATTTCTGCAGCAGGGTAAAATGTCCGTTCACCCCAAAATGGGACAAAGAACTCCGAATAGCTTTGTGGCAGTTCACGTTGGGCTTTCTGCCAAATGAGTTATGCAAAACTTAGTTTTCAGAACTTTCGGCATTTCAAATTGTGGTTAAGGAATTTGGACCTGTAATGAGAGTCCTTCCGTAAGCCTCTGGGAGTGACTGACAATTGCACTTTTGTGTATGTGTATGTGTGTGCAGATATTCCACCGTCTGTTGGTATCTTGGACCCCAGGGCCAGCCCAACACAGCTGAACGCAGTCGAATTTTTGTGGGACCCTTCAAAGAGAGCCACTGCATTCATTCAGGTAAGTGGGAGGGAGGGTGTTCTTGGGGAAGCCAGAGTTTTGGGGCCTGCATGCATGTCGTTCCTCAAAACAGTCCACCTGCAGGGCCCAACGGGCTCCTGTTCTATGTTGCGGGGATGTACGTTGAAGGGGAGGAGGCTACAGGAGTGTGGCTCAGTCGTGGAGCTAGTTGGTCCCCAGAGCTAGGAAAGGACGTGGCATGTTGTAGAATACTGTGTGGGTTTTGCTTAACAATATGTAAGCTTGTTACAAAATAAGTGTGCCCTCGCGTATATAATAGGTAATAAATTTTTTTCCATGATAGTTTCTATGATTAAATTAATTGTTTCATGATCAAGCACCTGGCATGGGTCCAGGAGCCTGGCAGGGCCGCCGTGTTTCTGGGCTGACACGCACTCTCTCGTTCTCTCTCTATGTCCCTTTCTGAACCTCTTAGTTTTTTCACTTGTCTTATAAATCAGATAATGAACATAAAGTCATTATTGCAGTGCCTGGTCCATAGTAATTGCTCAGTAAAAGTTAGTGATCTTTTTTTTAACATGATTATAATATTCTTACTGTACTTTAAAGTTATTATAATACTACTGTATTAGCACAATAATATATATTATTGGAGTATTTATAGTATTCTGATAATAAATATGTTACCCAGTGCCTTTTTCTGTAGCACATACTTACGTAGAAACATGGAAATGGCTCCAACTTTCTGCTCCTGCTCCTGGCCTGGCCCGAGCAACTCGGACACGCACCAGGCGGGGATCCCTGCTATGCAGTCTGTGGGATCTGCCAGGGGAGAGGAGGGAGTGAGGGTCCGTGGGCCTGAGCGATGGCGAGGACGTAGCTGGTCAGGCAGGGCCTCTGAGGTCGAGGGACAAAGGGGAGAGTGTGTGCCCTTTATAACAGGGGAAGGTGGAGGGGACAGAGAGGGCATTACCCTGGTGGAGTGTGCGTGGGGAGTGGGGAGGCCGAGGCAGCTATGGACCTGATGGTGCGGGATGGAAACCTCCATTTGGTGAGGGGCCCTTGGGGAGTCCAGGGCCTGTCCCCACTACTCTTCTTGGCTCTGGCCCACATTTCCCCTTCTAGGTGCACTGCATCAGCACGGAGTTCACCCCCAGGAAGCACGGGGGTACAGGAGTGCCTTTCCGAGTGCAGATCGATACATTTAAGCAGAATGAGAATGGGGAGTACACAGAACACTGGCACTCAGCCAGCTGCCAGATCAAGGTGTTTAAGGTAGGACGTCCTTGCCACGTTCCACCTGTGGCCGCCGAATCCACGGGTCCCTGCCTGTGCTGGACAGTGACAGCAGTGCATTGACCTTTGGGATTCCTGCTGGAGGCCCAGCAGGGAACTCGGCGTCCTGTTGGCTTGGGGCTTCTACCTGGACCCCTGAGGAGCATGAGCCACGCGCCCTGGGGTGACGGGCCTGCCCACTTCGGGTGTCCTTTGGTGTGGGGCACCTTCTGTCCTCCGTCATCACAGATGGCTGTGCCCAGCTCTGCCTTGTAAGACTGTCTGGATTTTCACGTTTTCAGGTTTTCCTTATCTTCCCCAGCACTTTGTAGTTGGCCACAGATTCTGTAGTTGCCGGTTTGATTCTCCTTAAAAATCAAGTCAGGACACCCCGTCCCGCGCAGGAGGCCCGGCCACAGACGTTCCCATGGAGGGCCCAAGGCCCTCTCTCCCTCTGCAGTAACCTCCTGTTGGAGAAAGAAACATGTTTGGAGGAACCGCCTCTCTTTTCCTTTCTTGCCCAGCCCCTGCCTATTAACTACTTTCCTCTGTCTGGACCCATACTTCTGAAAGATATTGGCGGCCAATGATGCAACTCAGGGTCCTGCATGGCCTGCGGAGTTGCAGGGTCGCAGCAGAGCCTGTGGCATCCACAAGGGTGAGGGAGGGGCGGGCCCCGGCTCAGTTAGTGATGCTGCCCTAGGTGGGAAGGTACTGGTTGTGGTGGGATCACGCGATTGTCTTTCGTGCTAGAGCGCCAGCACCCTTCAGAAACCTGCTTCAGGACGGCGATGCCTTGAAATCCAACCTGGGATATTGGTTTCCTGTTGCTGCTGTAACGAATGGCTACACGTTTAGTGGCTTCAAGCCACATGCACTTACTACCTTTCAGGCCCCGGGGTCAGAAGTCTGATGGTCTCACTGGACTAAAGTCAAGCGTTGAGGAGGAGGGCTGCATTCTTTTCTGGAGGCTCCCTCTCCTTCTCTTTGCTGCCTTCTAGAGGCCTCTGCATTCCTCAGGCCACATCCACTTGTCCTAGGAGCTAGCAAGAGTGGCTGGGCTCTTCTCTGGTCACATCGCCCCAGCCTCCTCTCCTCCCTCCCTTGTCCACTTTTACGGACGCTGTGATTGTGCTGGACCCCCTGGGATGACTCAGGATAATCTTCCTGTTTCCACATCACACTGCTAGCAATCCTAATTCCACCTGCAGCTTTACTTCCTTTGCCTTGTGAAGTGACAGCCTCGGGTTCTGGGGATTAGGATGTGGCCGTGTTTGAGGAGCCCCTGTGCAGCGGGCACCATGGCCTGTGGTCTTAGGTGCTGTCTGCTACAGGGTCTCGTGGGTATGATTTCCCGTGGACAGCCCCACAGCTGTGTGGCCGGATGTCTTTGCCTGTTCCTGGTCACACCTCTGTCCTCATCGTATACAGACCACATCTGTGGTCCTCGGGTCCAGTGGCACCCTGTGGATATCTGGGGCTCAGATGCAGACCAGCAGCAGGAGGGAGGGATAGTGTCTGTATGACGCCCCCTGCCCCACCCTGCAGAGTGCCTTGGCTTTCCCAGGACCCCCTGCCAGCTCCCCTTTCTACACCTCGAGGAAGCAGCTCAGGGGTGAGGACTCTGCTCACCAGGCTCCTGGACCGTACACTAGCTATCTCTGAGGAGTTGGTCTGGAAGCTGCCTTGTCTGAGTGACCCAAGGAAGGATTTGGCATCTCCTGCAGGGGTGCATGGGCCCCTGTCACCTGAAACTGGCTTCTTGAATGCCTGAGGATGTGTGGGCACCCCACGCACCCAGCCCTGTCACAGAGGCAGTTCAAGCAGGTGTGCGCAAGCTCCGGGTGGAGTCTGGCTAACCTGGCTGTCATTTTTCCCCCAGTCACCCCCATCACTAGAAGCCTCCCACTTGTTGGAGCCAGGCCCTGGGGCTGTATGGGGGTGTCGGGGCCTCTGACAGGACAGGCAAGACCCCTCTCTGACCAGCCAGCTCTCCACAGGCCTAACCAGGCTGAGTGCCTGCCCCATATACAGGCTTGCCTCGTGGCTTCTAGAAGGGGAGGAAGAGCCTCTTGTTAGGGCTGGGAGGCAGGTGATGGGGTATGGATACTGTGCCTGGCTCCTTCTCTGGACACTGGATATGTCGTTCCTGTACCCAGAGGACCCCCTGCAAACCCGCCTCCATCAAATGTGGGTATCACATCACCCTGGGGGCTGTTTTCTAAAGTTCCCTTGATCTGGAAACCAAAAGTTGTGTGGCCTGAAGAAGGTGCATACTGGGATGAAAGTCCCTGAAGGTGACACTGAGCTTGAGGACAGGTGGTTTTCACTATCTGCGCACTGTGCACAGTCCGCTGCATGTGCGCTGAGACCATTCAGTTCTGGGGCTCGGGGCTGCTTGGAGTCTTAATTTCTGAAGCCACCAACCAGGCTGTGAACTCACAGGTGATAGTCACAGGATGTCCAGAGTATCCGCATGAGCAGGGCCACCATGGCCAGCCTGGTGGTGGTACATCCCTGGGCATTCTCTCTTGGATTCTTTGCCTGGTCAGTACTTGGTTCTACCTCGAGTTTTTTTTTTTTTTCCCAAGGCCCCAAGCAGCCAGAACAGGTTTCTCTCCATTCTTGACAAGTCACTTGTGCCTCAGTTTCCATACCTATAAATGAAAGAAATGGTAGTGCCTGTGAGACCTGGGCCCCTCTGCAAGTTGTTCACATTTGCTGGGCGCCCAGGATAGGCTCTGTGAGTTTGGAGGTCTTACCCTGTATGGGGCGTGCAAACAGGGAGCTGCAGATAATCCTGGGAGTTGGGAGGTCAGGAGGCCTTCGTGACACATCCAGGATTTCCCAGCATGCGGGTGCAGACCAGACTCCCAAACTCCCAGCAGCAGCTTTGACTTCTACTTTCTTTTGCCCTCCACCCGTAACTCAAGGAATGCACTGGGATTTGCTGTGGCAGCCAAGGGTTTTGTCTGTGGTAAAGATTGCTTCCAAGCATTTTCCCCTGAGTAACTGAGTGGCAGGACCCCGTAGCAGGCTGTGAGTTCCCTCAGGTGAGGAAGGGGAGGGGCTCCAGGAGGAGGATCATGTGCTTGACGCCTGGGAGGTGAGAGAGATGCCGACCTGTCCGGAGATCCCGCCTGGACTCCTGGGGCCTGGGGAGAGTGCTAGTCTTGGGACCTGTCTCTAAGTCCTGGGTCTTTCTCTGATAGCTGCCTCTGCCCACTTTGGACTAATTGGATCCCCTGTGCTCTGTACTTGTAGCGAAAGGGAGCTAACCGGAAACAGAAGACCGACTGGGAAAAGATGGAGAAAAGAACTGTCCAAGAAAAAGAGAAGTACCAGCCATCCTACGAGACCACCATTCTCACAGAGGTGAGCCGGCCTGGTGCCGGGGTGCGCCTCCTGGGGCCTTCTGCCCGGAGCAGGATGACTGTGTGCTCTTGGTTTAGGTTCTTGGGAAATTGCCCACCTTGGGTGAATGCTGCTTTGGAAATTGCCTATAAAATTGTGGCAGATTCCTGGGTCCGGAGCTGTGTTCACATGATAAGGCCAGGGGGCCAGGAAGGTGTTTTCAGAAATATCTTCCAGTTCTGTGCTGCCATTTGTACTTTCCAGAATCAGGTAATTTTTTTTTTAAATAAAGGTCCAAAATTCAAAAGGTAGAAGAGAGTGTATCTATACTAGAAAATGCCTCTCCCAAAACTGTCCTAGCCTCAAGCTGTCTCTTCCCAGGGCAGCTGGTATCTCTTGGGTCCCCATGTATCTGGCCTAGCTTTCTCTGCCGATGAAGCCAATTCATACATGGTTGCCCCACGCCCACTTTTTTTATACCAACAGTGTCCATAGACGTACTGTTCTGTAACTTGATTGCTTTATTTAATAGCCTGTCTTGGAGTCTGTTCTCCATCTGTTCATAAAGAGCTTTCTAGTTCTTTACCCAGGGTGTGGTCTTCGTTGTATAGATAGATGGCCTGCTGGTGGACATTTGGTGCTCTCGGGCTCTTGCCGTTTCACACATGGTGCAGGGAATGACCCTGTGCATGTGAAGTTCTGCATATGGTAGAAAGCTCTGCAGGCTTCATTCTCAGAGCAGGCTTACAGGTCGGGGGTGTTGACTACTTGCCGCTTTGTTGTTTGAGTAGAGACTGGAACTCGTCTCCTCCTAACCTGGACACTGACAGCACCTGCTCTAAACCTCCTTGTGTCCAGTGTACTTCTGAGACCCTCACTGTCACAGGCTCTTCTTCCCGCTGTCACTGGTCACTGCTGGTGCCACATCTTACTGGGGTCTGTTGTGTGTTTTTTTTTCTTTTTGACAATTTTATTTATTTATGAGAGACACAGAGAGGCAGAGACCTCGGCAGAGGGAGAAGCAGGCTCCATACAGGGAGCCCAACGTGGGACTCAGTCCCAGGACTCCGGGATCACGACTTGAGCCAAAGGCAGACACAACCACTGAGCCACCCAGGCACTCTTCTGTTGTATTTTTTAAGCAACTGTTCCCCAGTGTGTTCTGCAATCAGCCCAGCTAGTGGGCGTTCATTGAATAATTTGACTTGCTCAGAAGGCCCTCCACAGATGCAGGAGGCCCAGCCCCAGCTGCGGTAGAGTTAAGGCTGTGTTAAGGATGAGGCCCAGGGCACAGAGCATCTAAGAGAATAGTGGCCGGTCCTGGCTGTGTGTGTGTGTGTGTGTGTGTGTGTGTGTGTGTGTGTGTGTGTGTGTGGAGAGAGAGAGGAGAGAGAGAGAGAGAGAGAGAGAGAAGCCATATGCAGAAAGGTATTTGCAACAAGATACAGTATGGAAGGTAATTTTGCAGCGGCATAGACATGTTACCAGTGTTTTATCTGACACAGGATAATAGTGACCAGAGAGCCCTGGTGCAGGAAGAGCCTGTCTAACTCTCAGCAGCAAAGCAGTGCGAGGACCTGCATTTATGAATCAGAGCTCAGACCAGTTAGTTTTCCCCAGGCCCCAGCCCCCTCACGTGCGGGCCCTCCAGGGTGCCCTCCACGCTCCCACTGCCCTCTGCCTACGGACACCTTTCCCTTCCAGGCCGAGCCTCATCCTCTCTGCTCCTGACTCTCTTCTGTCTTCCCCCTGGTGGACGAGAGGTCCGAGGGTGCTTCAGACAGCGTCTGTCCACGCCCTTGTCAGAGCGTGGTACAGTTGGTCAAAACCCCCGCCTGGCCCATGACCTTGTAAGGTGACTGTCAGCTCCTCCTCCTCAGCTCCGGGATTTACCACCAAGAAATTCCAGCCCACATGCACAACCGAGTTAAATATTTACCAACCTGTGGTTCGGTGGGTGATAGTAAATCTTCAGGAATGCTTCGAATTGGCCCTCTCCAAAGTGTTGTCATCACAGGGAAGGGGAGAAATGAATACTTTGTCCCCTGGCTTCCCCAACAGGCAAAACCTGTACGTCTTTGCTTTCTTTGGGCGATTCTCTCCTATGTTCATCCTTGGCTTCTGCTCAAGAAGTTCCTTGAGGTCGAGGATCACATCCTCTGTGGTTTTTTTTTTTGTGTATCCCTTAGCTCCTAGCAGGACGGCTGATGCATAGTAAACACGCATCGACCGATGCCTGAGAGGGCTGGCTGCTCCTGGAATGTTTCAAGTAGTGCAGGTTTTAGTATTGAACTTTTTTGTTTTCAATTTATATTTAATTATTCATTTTAGGGGAGAGAGAAAGAGAGAGAGCAGAGGGACAAGCAGAGGGAGAGGGATAAGCAGACTCCCCGTTGAGCATGGAGCCTGATGCAAGGCTCAATCTCACGATCCTGAGATCACGACCTGAGCCAAAAACAGAAGTTGGATGCTTAAGTCACTGAGCCACACGGGCACCCCACTACTGAACCTCACGGATGATTTTTGTTTGGAAGTTATTTGTGTCCAGTGCTCCCTCCTTCATGCTTGTACACGCACTTGTCTACACCTGGTAAAACCTGCCTCTGGGCAGTTGGTCTGTTTTGTTAGTTCTCTTTTCTTAGGGACCCAGATGACCGACGATGTTTCTTTCTCTCGTTGGCTCAACACCTAGGAAGCCCACAGAGACACATGCCTGCCTTTGCTTGCTCTGGGAATGACTGAATTTTAGGTCCTCTCTGCCGCACTCAGTTTCTTGGGCATGGCCCTAGTACCCATGCTTCGCTGGCTCACGTGGGCCCTGGGAGGATGTGGGCTAAGTGTTGAGGGGTCAGGGCTTCCCGTGCTGGCCTTGATGGATGCTGGCATGGGAGGGATAGGAGCTGGGTCTGCAGCTCTGTGGCCTGAGTTGCTCCTGACCACCATGGCCCTCGAGTCACTACCGTCCTGTGCTCTTTCCACAGTGCTCCCCGTGGCCTGACATGGCCTACCAGGTGAACAGCGCCCCATCTCCAAGCTACAATGACTCTCCAAATAGCTTCGGCCTTGGTGAAGGGTATGTCTGTCCTCTTTCCCTGAGAGCCCCTGGAGTGATGATGGGTGTAGTCTCCTTTCTTGGTATTTGTGTCTTCCTCTCTTTGGTGCACTGGCATCGGTTTGGGCTTCGGGGTGGCACTTGTAATATTTGCACAGCTTTCTCTGCTCGGATGTGCTTCTGTAAACATCATCTGCTGGGGCAGCAGCGCAGAACCCACCTTCACACCCCAGATACCGCAGAAGCAGGTTGGCCTGCAGGTTGCCCTTCAGGGCAGAATGGCCTCCTAGGCAGATGGGGCCTAAGGAGGCAGCTGTTTAGGGGGCTCCAGTGACTGTGAGGGGCCATCCTAGCTCTTTCTGTGGTCCCTATGCACATTCTCTGGGTAGCATAGGACAGCTCAGGATGCTCCCTGCCCTAGGGTTCAGGGCTTGTAACAAGGAGCAGCCTCACACTTGGTCACCCAGCTCTGCAGATGCATGATGGGCCGCACTGACTCAAAGGTGACAGTAGCGTGGGGACTGGCAGGCATCGGTCCAACCTGTCCTAGGCTTTGCGGCACAGGAAGGGCTCACGGCACCACTGTGGTGGCCATGCATGTCCTGATCCTGTTGTGGACAGGCAGCAGGGAGACACCAGGCAGACCCAGCAGGTAGGCGTGGAACCTGTGGGCTCCTCACAGCCCGTGCTTGGCATACAGAGAAGCCACTGATGGGAGAGTGAGTGTCCATGAACTTGGTTTCACAAGGTGAGGAGGGGCCTCCTTGAGAATTGGGGTGGCATAGCCAAGGTGTCACAGATTCGGGTGGACCAAGTGTTAAGTCCCGCCTTTCTGGGGGTGAGTTCCTTAACCTCCCTCAGCCCCACTTTCTCCACTACCAAAGGAGTGAGGTTTCCATGCAGGGCCGGGGGTAGGGGTGGGTGTGCAAGGTGCCCGGCGCCTTACAGGCACTGGGCGAGGTGCATCTTGTTACCGATGACGTGTGAGGGTCAGCCCGGTGAGGGCCTTGCCTTTATTGTCACTGTGGTAAGGTACTCACAGAGTAAAACTTACCTCGTTATCGTGTTAAACGCAGAGAGAGACACCTACGTCCATTCACGTCATACCTGCCCCACTGTCTGTTGAGGAGGGTCATTTAAAAATGTATTTTTTCTTTTAATTGGAGAATCCAGGTGTTCAGGTCTGTGCCTTCCCCAGGAGTGAGCCCTGGAGGGAGGTCAGTGGGCCTCCAACTGTTAGAATGTTCTCGTGGATGGACTCCACACCGAGGCTGCTTGTTCCCTCCTCGAGGAGCCCACAGCCTTCTCCCATCTCCACAGAGGGGTGTTGGCTGCTGCTGTCTGGGCCCCACGTGGCCGTGTGGAGCTCCTGGGGCGGCCTGCCCTCCCCTAGGGCCAAGCTGTGGGGAAGCTCTGCCTGGGAAGGAATCAGATGAGAACAAATGCTGAGCTCAGAGTGGAGTGGTGATCATTGGCCATGCTGTGTTGCCACTGAGTCATGTCTGTCCTGAAGGGTTGGTCAGGGATTGGAGGGATTGTGCAGATGGTTCCCGCCTACATTTCTCGACCTGAGAAATTCTTGAGGCCCTGCTGTGTTTCCAAGTGCCATGCCTGAGGGGCGGGGGGAGCACCGGCTGGGTGAGGGGCCCGTACCCACGTCCCTGAAGGTGTCCCCACGTCTGATGACCTGTTCTTTTCCTTTGCAGGAACAGCTCTCCGACACACCCGGTGGAGACCCTGCCCCTGAGCAACGATGTAAGTGTCTGCAGCCGGGCTCTCTGGCTGCACATCCCTGGGCAGACCCGGCACGGTCGTTTCAGGACCCTTCCTCTCTCTCTGCCTGCAGCACCTGCTCCCATCAGCCTCCATCCAGGATGCCCAGCAGTGGCTCCACCGAAACAGGTTCTCACAGTTCTGTCAGCTGTTCACCAGTTTCTCAGGTGAGCATCTTTGTGTTGTTTTTCAAACCCACAGGGATCTTAAAAACATGTAACAAAGCCACTCGCTTTCAGGATTTGCCGCAGTGTCTGCAGGGCCGTGGTTTTGCCCTGGAGACCCGGTGTAGCGTGGGTCACTCACCTCTGCTGACCCTGTGCCAAGTGCTAAGATACGAAGTGCTACTGCTGGGAGTTTCCAGTCGAGAATGGCTTTCAGGAGACCATCTGGGTCCTGTGGGGGGTGCCCTCAACTGCCCGGGAAGAGGCCCTTTAGCCAGGGGGCCGGGGCATACTCCGCCTTCCCGGCACTTCTACCACAGTGCTGCCCATTGGTCACATTGTCTCTGGAGCCACGACCTTTGAGAAGGTGGTGAAGCCACAGGGGAGAAGGAGAAGCTGGTTCTTCCTTCTCTGAAAGGTTCTTCAAGCCCTTGCTGGTGGGGCTGTCACACAGAGTCCTGGAACCAGGGCTGTGGGGTGGAAGGGTATACTGAGCAATGAACTTTGCGACCAAGTCAAGTTAATCTAGGATGACAGGGAGTGATGTTTTGACCAGAACTAGGGCAGTGGCTGGCAAGGGCATCTGTGACAGTGGGAAGAATACCGCACATGGTCTTCTTTCAGCTCAGCTTTTGTAAGAACTTGTGTTGGGGGTGGCCAGTAGGAGGAGGGTCGGACAGGGACCCTGTCCTCCAGCAGTTTGCAGCTTTGAGTCCACACAGATGTGCGAACCACACAATTCCATGCAGTGTGACCCGTCACTTCCCGCCACGTCCCGTCAAGTCCCGTCCCTTCCCTTCCAGCAACGTCCCGTCCCGCCACGTCCCGTCCATTTCCGCCACGTCCCGTCCCATCCGTCCCCATCCCGCCCTGTCCCGTCCTGTCCCGTCCCGCCACGTCCCATCCCTCAACGTCCGTCCCGCCACGTCCCGTCCGTTCCCGCCACGTCCCGTCCCGTCACGTCCCGTCCCTTCCCGCCACGTCAAGTCCCGTGACGTCCCGTCACTTCCCGCCACGTCCCGTCTCGCCACGTCCCGTCATGTCCCATCCTTCGCCCACGTACTGTACCGCCACGTCCCGTCCCGCCACGTGCCTTCCATTCCCGCCATGTCCCGTCCCGTCCCTCCCCATCCCGCCCCGTCCCTCCCCGCCCCGCCCCGCCCCTCCCCGCCCCTCCCCGCCCCGTCCCGCCACGCCCCACCACGCCCCGCCCCGCCCACCACGCCCCGCCCCGCCCCCCCCCCCCGCCCCTCCCAGTCCCCCCTGCCCGCCCCACCCGCCCCGCCACGCCCCACCACGCCCCGCCCGCCCCTCCCCACCACGCCCCATCCCGCCCTCCCGCCCCGCCCACCACGCCACGCCCCGTCCCTCCTGCCCCCCCCACCACGCCCCGCCCCACCACGCCCCGTCCCTCCCGCCCCGCCCCGCCCCACAACGCCCCACCACGCCACGCCCCGCCCCGCCCCACCACGCCACGCCCCGCCACGCCCCTTCCCACCACGCCCCATCCCGTCCCTCCCTGCCCCGCCCACCACGCCCGCCCCGTCCCTCCCTGCCCCGCCCCGCCCCTCCCCGCCCCTCCCCGCCCCGTCCTTCCCGCCCCACCACGCCCCGCCCCGCCCGCCACGCCCCGTCCCTCCCGCCCCGCCCCTCCCAGTCCCTCCCTGCCCCGCCCCACCACGCCCCGCCACGCCCCGCCCCGCCACGCCCCGCCACGCCACCCCGCCCCGCCACGCCCCGCCCCGCCACGCCCCGCCCCACCACGCCACGCCACGCCACGCCCCGCCACGCCCCCCGCCCCACCACGCCACGCCCCACCACGCCACGCCCCGCCCCACCATGCCACGCCCCGCCCCGCCACGCCCCACCACGCCACGCCCCGGTCCCGCCACGCCACGCCCCACCACGCCACGCCCCGCCCCACCACGCCCCACCACGCCACGCCCCGCCCCACCACGCCACGCCCCACCACGCCACGCCCCACCACGCACGCCCCGTCCCACTGTGTGAGGTGTGAATGATGTCTGGGGCCCCGGAGGTGGCCCTGCCCTCCGAGTATGCCCCTGCCCTCCCGCCTGCCTCCCCTCCTCCACCCCTCTACCACTCCCCCCTGCAGTCAGCCAACTTTGCACCATGTTTGGCAATCGGCATAGGAGGCTTTTTCGTTTCTCCTTTGATCAGCATAGAAAAGTTAAAACAGAGGGGAAAAGGGTTGCCTTATAGTCGTTACCATCCTGTGTCAGTGTGGTGTATTTAGATATTTTGATGGGGTCATTAAGCCCATTCACGTTCAGAGTTACTATTGACAGATATGAGTTTAGTGTCATCATGATATCTACTATTTAGTCCTTGTTTTGTGGATTGTTCCACTGAACTTCTTCTTAAAGGGGAATTTTAAGAGTCCCCTTAAAATTTCTTGCAGAGCTGGTTTAGAGCTCACATATTCTTTAAGTTCCTGCCTGTCTTGGAAGGTCTTTATCTCTCCTTCCATTTTGTTTTTGTTTTTTTTAATTTTACTTATTTTCTGATAGTCACAGAGAGAGAGAGAGAGGCAGAGACACAGGCAGAGGGAGAAGCAGGCCCATGCACCGGGAGTTCGACGTGGGATTCAATCCCGGGTCTCCAGGATCGCGCCCTGGGCCAAAGGCAGGTGCCAAACTGCTGCGCCACCCAGGGATCCCCTCTCCTTCCATTTTGAATGAGAGCCTTGCTGGATAGAGTATTCTTGGTTGCATGTTCTTCTCATTTAGGACCCTGAATATATCCTGCCAGCCCTTTCTGGCCTGCCACATCTCTGTGGAGAGGTCTGCTGTTACCCTAATACTCCTCCCCATGAAAGTCAGGGACTTCTTGTCTCTTGCTGCTTTAAGGATTTTCACTTTATCTTTGGAATTGGCAAGCTTCACTATTAAATGTCGAGGTGTTGAACGGTTTTTATTGATTTTAGGGGGGGATCTCTCTATTTCCTGGATCTGAATGCCTGTTTCCCTTCCCAGATTGGGAAAGTTTTCAGCTAGGATTTGTTCAAATACATATTCTGGCCCTCTGTCCCTTTCGGCGCCCTCGGGAACCCCAATTAAACATAGGTTTTTCTTCCTAAGTCTGTCATTTATTTCCCTTAATCTGTCTTCATGGTCTTTTAGTTGTCTGTCTCTTTTTTCCTCAGTTTCCCTCTTTGCCATTAACTTGTCTTCTATGTCACTAACTCGTTCTTCCACCTCGTTGACCCTCGTCGTTAGGACTTCTAGTTTGGATTGCATTTCATTCAATTGAATTTTAATTTCTGCCTGATTGGATCTAAATTCTGCAAACATGAAGTCTCGTGAGTCCTTAATGCTTTTTTCTAGAGCCACCAGTAGCTGTATAATAGTGCTTCTGAATCCAGGATTTTGTAACTCTGTGGGAGAGAGGGCTGTTTCTGATTCTTTCTTTTGAGGTGAGGTTTTCCTTCTAGTCATTTTGCTCAGTGCAGAGTGGCCAAAAACAAGTTGTATTGGGAAAAAGGAGAAAAGGAGAGAGAAGGAAAGAAAAGAGAAAAGGAAAAAAAGAAAAACAGAAAGAAAAAGAAAGAAAGGTGAAAAAAGGGGGATGGGAGAAGCAATCAGAAATCAAAAAGAAACGAAAAAAGAAAAAACAAAAACAAAAAAAACTCGGGGGAGTATCTTCTGAATCTGTAGACTTAAGTCCCTTGACTTCCCCTGGAACTGGTCCGTGCAGCTGGTCTTCTGGGGGAGGGGCCTGCTGTGTTGATTTTCAGGTGTTAGCACATGGGGGAGCTGCTCTGCCCCTGCCTGCTGCAGGGCTCAGCGGGGGTTGTTTACCCCGTGAGGCCCCAGGAGGAACAGCCGCAGTTGCTATGGCAACTCTGGAAGCCTGGATTCAGCCCCCTCAGGAACTATGGGGCTCTCCCCAGGGCCTGGAGGCTCCGGGGCGGGGCCACTGATCTGCTCAGCTCCGGGCAGGAGTGTCCTTGCTGTCCTGGGCCCTCCGGGCATCTGCCTGTCCCAGGGGAGGCCAGATCCTGGGCTGTGTCCTGGCGCCCTGTGCTCCGGGGCCTGCGCTGTTGGATTCGCGCTCCCGCCCCGCAGCCCCCTCCATGGAGCCGCTCCCTGAGTCCCTCCGAGCTGCTCCGGGCCCCACGGTGCGCGCTGCAGCCCTTAGGGAGCTCGGCGCACTGTCCCAGGGGCGCAGGTGTCTGTTAGTGTCCCCGGGAGTCCGAGGGCATCCCCGCCCTCCTGGGTCCTGCTCCAACTCCCTGCGAGCCCCTTTCCGCCCGGGAAGGTTGGTGCAGCTCCTGCTCCTCCGGGACGGGGCTCTCCTGTCCTGGGGACACTCCTCCCGGCCTCAGCCGGGCTCCTCGCGGGGCCCCTCCCCCTCGGAGGCCTTTTGTTTCTTTATTTCCTTTTCCCCGTCTTCCTACCTTGATAGAAGCGCGAACTCTTCTCACTGTAACGTTCCAGATGGTCTCTCTTTAAATCTCAGGCCGAATTCGTAGAATTTCAGGATGATTTGAATATTATCTAGGTAATTTGGTGGGGACCCTACTCTTCTGCCATCTTGCCCCTCCCTCAAGCTTATATATTGTTAAGTAAAAACCCACACAGTATTCTACAACATGCCACGTCCTTTCCTAGCTCTGGGGACCAACTAGCTCCACGACTGAGCCACACTCCTGTAGCCTCCTCCCCTTCAACGTACATCCCCGCAACATAGAACAGGAGCCCGTTGGGGCCCTGCAGGTGGACTGTTTTGAGGAACGACATGCATGCAGGCCCCAAAACTCTGGCTTCCCCCAAGAACACCCTCCCTCCCACTTACCTGAATGAATGCAGTGGCTCTCTTTGAAGGGTCCCACAAAAATTCGACTGCGTTCAGCTGTGTTGGGCTGGCCCTGGGGTCCAAGATACCAACAGACGGTGGAATATCTGCACACACATACACATACACAAAAGTGCAATTGTCAGTCACTCCCAGAGGCTTACGGAAGGACTCTCATTACAGGTCCAAATTCCTTAACCACAATTTGAAATGCCGAAAGTTCTGAAAACTAAGTTTTGCATAACTCATTTGGCAGAAAGCCCAACGTGAACTGCCACAAAGCTATTCGGAGTTCTTTGTCCCATTTTGGGTGAACGGACATTTTACCCTGCTGCAGAAATATTAGTGTACTGGATGGCCTGCCAGAGGCATTACCTGGAGCTAGGGATCGACACACCCTGTTGCCATTCTAAAACTTCTAAATTCCAAGACACACCTGGCTCCCAGAGTTACAGGTAAAAGACTATGGATCAGCGCCTAAGACCTCAAAACTCAATTTCTGTTGCCCATCCCTGTGATGCCCATGCTTCCCTTCGTCACAGATCAGAATCCTTTAGGGCAGGGCCTTCTGCAATGCTTTCCCTGAAATCCCTGATGGCAGAGCTCTGAGTTAGAAATCCCTGAGGGCAGGCCTGGTGCCAGCTCGCACAGTGTTTTACCTGAGGCAAGGGTACACTAAAGTGTCCTAGAGAGGCATGCATCCGACAGCTCCAAGAAGAACCCCAATGTTCTTGGGGTTCCCAATGAACTTGGAGTGCCCTTGGGCCCCGCGTGGCCCAGCAGACTCACCAATGTCCAGGATTCGGTGTCCGGGCCGGCTCCGCTGCCATCCCTCCAGCCGCTGGTGCTCTGTGTACTGCAGTCGGCGGTCGTGGAAAACCACCTGGATGATGCTCTAGGGAGGAGAAGCCAGTAGGAGACAGCTAAGTGTGGGGCTGACAAGGACCCAAGAGAACTTCCCACCGGGGAAAATCTCCCACCTTTCAAGACTAAGACCTCTCCTTCCAGAGCCTTCCTTCCCAGCTCTCAAGCTCTGCAGGCTTCTTCCCCCTCAGAACCCCAATCATAGGACAGTGAGAATGAGGACTATCCCCCTTTTCCAGAATTACTAAGTGCTTTACATACACAGCTAACCTATATATCTTTTTGTGCCAATGAGCCAACTGAAAGCTCAGGAAGATTCAGTAAGTGGCAAAGCCAGGCTCAAACCTGAGTTCATCCAGCCCAGAGCCCACTCCATCAGCCCACGCCCCTCCAGCTCTTAGCACTGCCAGCTTGCCCTCAACCACCTGGACAACATGCTCCAGGGACCAGGAACCCCTCCCACTCCAGGGCTCTCCCCAAACCGCCCAGGCACTCCTGACCCCCACCACCAGCAAGCCCAGACCCCTCAGACCCCCAAGACCTCCTGGGGAGGGAGGGTGGCCCCACAGCCTTGCCTTGACATATTTTGTGTTCAGATCTTGAAAGTCTCCCAACTTCCGATTCTCCAGCAGTCGGATTTCATAAGATTGGTCTAGAAGGGGGTTAACAGTACATTTTCCATTTCTGATGGGTTTCAAACCTGGAGTTCACCCAGAGGGAGGCCTTCTTGACCTCTTGAGTGACCACCCAAGCCTCACGGCCCCAGGGGACAGAGCAGTCAGTCCATGGCCAACTCAGATGGCTCTCTGGACTGCACACCCCCATTTGTCCCAGCCTGGTTGTGCCTAAGACACCCTAGGTAGCATACCATGTGTCCCCCAAAACACAGCACCTCTACAGTTTTCAAAGAAAGAGAATTCAACAAAATGGAGTTAATGTTAAGAACAGAGCTTCAGGGATCCCTGGGTGGTGCAGCAGTTTGGCTCCTGCCTTTGGCCCAGGGCGTGATCCTGGAGACCCGGGATCGAATCCCACGTCGGGCTCCCGGTGCATGGAGCCTGCTTCTCCCTCTGCCTATGTCTCTGCCTCTCTCTCTCTCTCTGTGACTATCATAAATAAATAAAAATTTAAAAAAAAAAAAAAAGAACAGAGCTTCATGTTTCTTTAGAAAGGCTGCCCCTGCCCACACCCCGGGTCACTTGGATGGAGAACACAGCCACCCACTCAGATCCATGTTACAGTAAATAACTGACCATACCCTTGCCAAGAGCAGGTTAAAGGAATGTGTTAAAGCCTGTTAAACATTGTCTCTAATTGCAGAATGAAAAGCATTTTCCCAACTTAAAAGAATTTCATGTATTTAAGGGGTGTGGGGATTCTATTTGGTGACATATAACCGCACAAGCTAGTCAAAGAATACGCATGGAGAAAAGACTCATCCTTAGTAACAGGGAGAACCTGAATCTATGAATTACAACCATGAACAACCTGGATGAAACTACATGTTTTATGAGGAAATAAAATACAGTCTGAATAAATAGGATACTCCATGTCCCTAGACAAGAAGACCACTTACTGAACGATGTCAATTTTTCCCAAATTAAGTGTTAACCACAGCTCTAAAACGCCCATACACATTTCACAACTTAATAAAGGATGTTTTACAAATTAAGAGAAAATGATTTACTGGTGGTATTGGTAAATCTGATTGGCTGCTGGAATTTTTTTTTTAATTTTTAGGTAAGGATAGACTCACAAGAAGTAACAAAAATAGTACAAAGGGGTCCTGAATACTTGTCCCCCAGTGTCGCCAGTGGTGGCATCTGAGGTAAGTATGATACATCACTGAAACCAGGAGCCTAGGGATGCCTGGGTGGCTCAGTGGTTGAGCATCTACCTTTGGCATGGCTTGTGATCCTGAGGTCCGGGAATCAAGTCCTGCATTGGGCTCCTCGCAGGGAGCCTACTTCTCCCTCTATGTCTCTGCCTCTCTTTCTGTCTCTGTCATGAATAAATAAATACAATCTTTAAAAATAAAGAAAGAAGAAAGAAAGAAAGAAAGAAAAGAAAGAAAGAAAGAAAGAAAGAAAGAGAGGGAGGGAGGGAGGGAGGGAGGGAGGGAGGGAGGGAGGGAGGGAGGGACAAATGAACGAACCAGGAGCCTGACCATGGTTCAATGCAATTCAACTAAAAGTCTCACATAGATCTCCCTCGGTTTTGAGGTTTTACTCAACTCATAGCAAACATCAAAACAAGTTATCATTGGACTAAAGTCAACTTTCTTAAGGTTTTATGTGAACATGAATCATACCAGACACTCAACAGAGAAGGATTTTCTGAAACTAAAATTGGCAAAAGGGAAATCTACCTATACTAAAATCTCCCTCTCTCTTTCTCTCTCTCTCTCTCTCTCTCTCTCTCTCTCTATATATATATATATATATATATATATATATATACACACACACACACATATATACAAACACGTGTATTTATATGTATATGTATAGACACATGCATATATATGAATGAAACTTAAATGCAAACAACAAATTAGGAACAGCACAAACCCAGTGGCAAGCAGTTTTAAAATAGCTAAAACAGCCATTAAAAAAATACTAAGACCCCCTGTGGCAGGTGGAATGCTGCTCCCTCCCAGAGAAGATATATCCAGATCCTCATCTCCAGAACCTATGAATTTTACCTTGTATTTGGAAAAACAGTCTTTGCAGATGCAATTAAATTAAGGATACTGAGATAAGGAGATATTCCTGGATTATCTAGAGGTCCCTAAATCTAATGACAAGTGTCCTTGTAAGAGACACACAGAGAAGACAGAGAGAAGAGGAGGTGACGTGACCAGCAGAGATTGGAGGAACACAAGCCAAGGGACACCTGGAGCACCCAGAAGCTGGAAGATACAGAGAATGGTTTCTCTCCTCAAGCTCCAAAAAGGACCACGGCCCTACCAGATTTCGGACTTCTAGCCTCAGGAACTATGGGAAAATAAACTTGTGGTGTTTCATGTTAAGCCAACATGTTTGTAGTAATTTGTTAAAGCAACCACAGGAAGCTAATATACTACTCCCTGCAATGAATAATAGAACCAAAGAACATGTAATTAAATCACTCATTCCAAATATCTACCAACAACTACTACGAAATGCCACATGAATCCTAGGGACTTGGGAGATGAGCAGAATGGACATAGGGCTGTGTGTCACAGAGATCGTCCCCATGGCTCCCTCCAGGCCTGGAGATGAGGCTGACCATGCAGAGAAACATCCACTCGGAAAGCGCCCTTCTCAGCTTCAACCAGCCCCTAGGACAGGACCAGCAGACCCAGCGATGCACCAAGCCCCCATTCCCCACAGGACAATGTGCTGGGGGCCCTTCCCATCAGAGGGAGGAGGCACAAACCCCAAACTCTTGTCCTGCCCACTTGCCAGTTCAGGAGATGCAACTCATAGAAGGGTCTTGCTGACCTAACCAACACATCTAGCTTTCTGAAAAAGCCAGATTTTTACATACATTTCCGGGCTCCTGAGCCAACATTCCATTAACAGCAACATAAAATGGAACCTCACACACCGTAACTGGTTTTTCCAGTGTCCTCCACCTTCTCCAAAGAAAAAAACGTAGCCAGCTCTGGCATGAGGCCTGAGGCCCAAGTGGTCATCACCACAGGTTTACAGGCGCCCCAGGGCTCAATTAATACCGACCCTGGGCTCTGCAGGGCAGCCCCAGCTCATGCACACCGGAGGCCCCGCCTGCCCCATCCCAGGCTGAACACAGAGATTGGAATCCACGCTAGCGGGTCCCTAGGCCTGGGCTACGGCTTCCTCAACCTGCTGCAGAGACCTGACTCAGGCGCTTCCCCACCACCTCTCCCATCTCCAGTCCCTGTCCCTTCCTCCCATGCACTCCCATTCTGGAGCCCCTCCCTCACATGCCTGCCCCGATGCCAACACCGGGGCCAGGCCATCCTCCCCAAGCCCAGATCTCACACACAGTGCAGTGACATCAGAAGGCCATGGTTCATGGTAACACACACTGAGGAGCAAGGTCACAAAAGTGGAACTGACCCAGGGCATGGGGCACCTCTCTGTTTCATCAGCATCATTTTGGGACGTGGGTGGGAGCCACGGAAATTGGGCTCTGTGAAGGCACAACATGTGTCTCCTTTGCTCACCACTGCACTGTGTAACGCACAGTAGGTACTCAGCAAGTGCTTAAATGTGACTTCCTATTCTTTATACTGCTGTTCTCTGCTACAATTATAGGGTTTGCAAAACTAAGACACACTCTTGCCCTCAAAGGTAGGCAGTCTGGGGCATACCATACCACACAGGAGAAGCTCTTATAGAAGGCAGAATTTGAAACACCTCCAGAAGAGACAACAAAGATCCAAAGTTGGGCAACACTCAGAGAATGGGGATGGGGGGAGGGTGAAAAAAGGTCTGAATCAGGAGATAACATTTAAGATGGACTTTGAAGAGTGTGCAGGATTTCTATAGGGGAGGGGATGAATGAATGAGCAATCCCAAGCAAAACTGGGGCAAGGTGGTAGGAGGGGGGAGCCATACCTCTGGGAAACAAGAACTAGCAGCTTCCATTCACTGGGTGCTTACCT
>NW_026574905.1:0-742 GCF_905146905.1 Nyctereutes procyonoides | reverse complement strand
TTCTTTTTATATATATAAATTATTTTTTATTGGTGTTCAATTTACCAACATACAGAATAACACCCAGTGCTCATCCTGTCAAGTGTCCCCCTCAGTGCCCATCACCCATTCACCCCCACCCCCCGCCCTCCTCCCCCTCCACCACCCCTAGTTCATTTCCCAGAGTTAGAAGTCTTTATGTTTTGTCTCCCTTTCTGATATTTCTTTCTCCAGTTACTGTGGCCAAGTTCAAAAAGGGTGTTGCCTGAGTTCTCCTCTGGGATTTTGATGGAATCTTGTCTCACATTTAGATCTTTCATCTATTTTGAGTTTATCTTTGTATATGGTGCAAGAGAGTGGTCCAGTTTCATTCTTCTGCATGTGGATGTCCAATTTTCCCAGCACCATTTATTGAAGAGACTGTCTTTCTTCCAGTGGATCGTCTTTCCTCCTTTGTCGAATATTAGTTGACCATAAAGTTCAGGGTCTGGACTGAACTCTGTTATCAAACCTACATTTTAATTCATGTCCTACTACCTATGAACTCTGAGACAGTGGACAATTTGGGCAACCTCTTTCTGTTATAGTTTTCTCATATGAAAAATAGAGCAAATAATTGTATCTACCTAATATGATTATGTGACTCAGGAAAAGGTAGTGCTTATAATGGGTTTAGTAGAATACTGGTACAGAGTTAAAAGTTCTAGATATCTTCATTATAGAACTATCATACAAGAGCAGAGATATTTGAAGTTTTGCAGGT
>NW_026574904.1:0-24821 GCF_905146905.1 Nyctereutes procyonoides | reverse complement strand
GTTGTATATCTGAATTACCCAATTTAGGAACTTCTCTACACCATTCTGCTTGCTACATAAGATAGTATAAAATTCCTTAAGCCACGTTGGGTTTCCCCCCAAAGCATTGTAACTAGCATACAATTCTTGCTCCGAATATTTTTGTAGTGAGTTTGTGAAGTATATCATTGCCTCCTGGCTGTTTTGGGGCCTTTTATCCATGAAGATAAATATCTATCATTTGAGAGAGGGTTTAATATTAGATAATAGTCAAAATGCTCACAAAGGTTATCCAAACTGCATAATGCTGTGTTTGATTTAACAGAAGAATTGACTGTGGGATAATATTTTGATTTTTATGAGGATGAAAGCTGGTATGTAAGCTGTGTCAAGAGAAGAGGTCCTAAAATGTCATGTACAAAGGCCACACCATTGGAACAAGTGCACAGGTCTTCAGCGTAACACTTTTGAAAGACAACATTCATTGACTATTTTACATAGTTGCTAAAACTAAAGACATTAATAGACTTCTATGTCCTATTCCTTAAAGTCTGTCAAAACTGAATTGTGCTGGGGTCTTTGGGACAGTAACTCACATTTAGATCAGCTGCCTATATTCAACTTATTTCAGTGGGAGTCCTATGGCACAGATGTGTGGCATGGCCAGAAATGTTGGGACTTTATACACCAACTTTAACACCTGGTGGCATACTAATTGAGAGCATTGGGTTTTGGAATTGAACAATAGATGATGCAGTACAGATTGAAACTTAATCTGATTAAGTGACTTTGGGGACCCCCAAAGCCTCATTACTGTCATCTAAAAAAAAAGATAGTAAGAGACAGTAGTTGGGAGAACTCAATAGGAAATTCATAAAAGCATTTAGAAAGGTGGATTTTGGGATCCCTGGGTGGCGCAGCGGTTTGGGGCCTGCCTTTGGCCCAGGGCGCGATCCTGGAGACCCGGGATCGAATCCCACGTCGGGCTCCCAGTGCATGGAGCCTGCTTCTCCCTCTGCCTGTGTCTCTGCCTCTCTCTCTCTCTGTGACTATCATAACTAAATAAAAAAATTTAAAAAAAAGAAAAAAAAGAAAGGTGGATTTCATTCAGAAAGCATCAATCATTATTGCAGTTAACCCAGCTCCCTACAAAGCAGGGCTGTCTGGGAAATATGTGTGCTTAGAGAGAGAGCGAAGTGAATAGTCGTTAGAGACCATTTCATCTGCTCTCACTGCGATTGACTTCCATTGCCATAGATACTTCTTCTAAGGAGGTCAAAGTCCATTGACTACTTCAGGAATGGATACTTATAATTTCATAGAATTAATTAATTAATATTTTAATATAGAATATAAACTAGAAGATTTCATTCAATTTTATTTTTTAATTTAAGTTTCAGTTAACATACAATGCAATATTGGTTCAATGACTCATTACTTACATACAAGTGCCCTCTTTAATACCCATCTCCCATTTAGCTCATCAAAATCCTAGAGGAGAACACAGCTCCCTCCATCAACTCTGCAAGTTCTCTATTGTGAAGTCTCTTATGGTTCGTTTCCCTCTCTCCTTTATTTTCTTTCCCCTTCCCCTTATGTTCATCTATTTTTTTTTCTTCCATTCCACCTATGAGTAAGACCATATGGTATTTGTCTTTCTCTGACTGAAGTGTTTCACTTAGCATAATGCACTCTAGCTCCATTCACATCATTGCAAATGGCAAAATTTCATTTTTGTTGGTTGAGTGATAATCCAAGATATATATATATATATAACTCACGTCTTCTTTATCCATTCATCAGGTGATGGACATTGGGTTCTCTCCATACTTTGGCTACTGTTGATGATGCTGTTATAAACATTGAGGTGCGTGTACCCTTCAAATCCATATTTTTGTATCCTTTGGGTAAATACCTACTAGTGCAATTGCTGCATCAGAGGTAGTTATTGAGGAAGCTCCATTCTGTTCTCCAGAGTGGTGCTACCAGTTTGCATTCCTATCAAAAGTGTGAAAGGATTCCCCTTTCTCTCCATCCTCACCAATACCTGTTGCTTCCTGTGTTGTTAATTTTAGCCATTCTTACTGGTGTGAGGTAGTATCTTATCATGGTTTTAATTTGTATTTCCCTCATGATGAGTGATGCTGAGCATCTTTTCATGTGTCTGTTGGCCATCTGGCTGTCTTCTTTGGAAAAGTGTCTATTCATGTCTTCTGTCTATATCTTAACTGGATCACTGTTTTTTGCATGTTGAGTTTATAAATTCTTTACAGATATTTGATACTAACCCTTCATCAGTTGTGTCGTTTGCAAATATCTTCTCCCATTCCATAGATTGCTTTTTTTTATTGTTTCCTTTTGCGTAAAGCCTTTTATCTAGATGAAGTCCCTGTAGTTAGTTCACTTTTGGTTTTGTTTCCTTTGCTTCTGGGGATGTGTCTAGAAAGAAGTTGCTATGGCCAAGGCCAAATAGGTTGCTGCCTGTGTTCTCCTCTAGGATTTTGATCAATTTCTGTCTCACATTTACATCTTTCACCCATTTTGAAGTTATTTTTGTATATAGTGTAAGAAAGTGATCCAGTTTCAGGCTGCCCAGGTGGCTCAGTGGTTTAGTACCTGCCTTCAGCCAGGGCGTGATCCTGGGGTCCTGGGATCGAGTCCCACGTCCCTGCATGGAGCCTGCTTCTCCTTCTGCCTGTGTCTCTGCCTCTGTGTGTGTGTGTGTGTGTGTCTCATGAATAAATAAATAAAATCTTTAAAACAAGTGATCCAGTTTCATTCTTCTGCATGTGGCTGTACAGTTTTCCCACCACCATTTGTTGAAGAGACTGTCTTTTTTCCACTGGATAATTTTTCCTGCTTTGTCAAAGATTAATTGACCACAGAGTTGTGGTTCATTCCTGGGTTCTCTATTCTGTTCCATTGATCCATGTGTCTGTTTTTGTGCCAGTACTATACTATCTTGATGATCACAGCTCTGTAATACAGCTTGAAGTCCCAAATCACGATGCCTCCAGCTTTGCTTTGCTTTTTCAGGATTTCTTTGGCTATTTGGGGGTCTTTTCTAGTTCCATACAAATTTTAGGATTGTTTGTTCTAGCTCTGTGAAAAATGCTGGTGGTATTTTGATAGGGATTGAATTAAATGTGTAGATTGCTTTGGGTAGTATTGACATTTTAACAATATTTGTTCTTCCAATCCATGAGCACGGAATGTATTCCCATTTCTTCATGTCTTCCTCCATTTATTTCAGAAGTATTTTATAGTTTTCAGAGTAAAGATCTCTTACCTCTTTGGTTAGGTGTATTCCTTAGGTATCTTACTGTTTTGGTGCCATTGCAAATAGGATCAATACCTTGATTTCTTTTTCTGTTGCTTCATTATTGGCATATAGAAAAGCAGCAGATTTCTGCACATTGACTTTGTATCTGTGACTTTGCTGAATTCTTGTATCAGTTCCAGTAATTTTTTGGGTTTTCTACATAGAGTATCATATCATCTGCAAATAGTGAAAGTTTGACTTCTTCCTTGCTGATTTTGGATACCTTTTGTTTTTTTCATAGTCTAGTTGCCGAGGCTAAGGTTTTCAGTACTATGTTAAGTAGTAATGGTGAGAGTAGACATTCTTGTCTTGTTTTCCCTTTCCCCTAAGGGGAAAGGCTCTTGTTTCTCCCCATCGAAGATGATATTAATATGAGTATTTCATATATGGCTTATGATGTTGAAGTATGTTCCATCTATCCCTACTTTGTTGAGTTTTTTTTTTTTAATCAAGAATGGATGCTGTATTTTGTTAAGTGCTTTTCCTGCATCTTTTGATGGTTCTTATCCATGTTATGGTTCATAAAAACTCTTACGGTTCTTATCCTTACTTTCATTAATGTGGTGTATTACATTGATTGATTTGTGAATACTGAACCATTCCTGCAGCCAAGGAATAAATCCCACCTGATTGTGGTAAACAAGTCTTTTAATGTGGTGAATAATTCTTTAATATCCTGTTTAATTCAGTTTGCCAGTATTTTATTCAGAATATTTGCATCCATGTTCATCAGTGATATTGTCCTGTAATTTTCTTTTTAACTGGGATCTTTGTGGTTTTGGAATCAAGGTAATGCTGTCTTTATAAAATAAGTCTGGAAGTTTCACCTAAAAACAGTCACATAGATCAATGGGACAGAATGCAGAACCCAGAAATAAACCTACATATATATGGACAATTAATTTATGATAAAGGAGGCAAGAATATACAGGAAGGAAAGACAGTATCTTCAATAAATGGTGTTGGGAAAACTGGACAGTGACATGCAAAAGAATGAAACTAGACCACTATCTTACACCATACACAAAAAAATAGCTCAAAATAGATGAAAAACTTTGATGCAAAACCTGAAACCATATAATTCCTAGGAGAAAATGTAGATTGTAAGCTACTGATGTTAACATCAGTCTTGGGGATGAGCTTTTGTATTTGACTCCAAAAGCAACAAAAGCAAAAGTAAGTGGGACTACATGAAACTAAAAACCTTCTGCATATGGAAGAAGAATGTCTTCAATGAAATGAAGACAACCTACTGATGGGGGATAACATTTACAAATCATATCTGTTAAGACACTAATATCCTAAATAAATGAAGGACTCATGAAAGTCAATACTAACAAAACAATCAATTAAAATTGGGCAAAGAATAGAATCTGAATGAACATTTAACCAATGAAGACATACATATGGCCAACAGATACATGAAAAGATGTTCAACATCACTAGTCATCATGGAAATGCAAATCAAAACTACAAAGAAGTAACACCCCACACCTGTCAAAATCACTTTTATAAAACACACACACACAATAAGAAATAAGTGCTGACAAGAATGTGTAGAAAAGGGATCCTTCTGCACTGTTAATAGGAATGTTAATATGTGTCCCACTATGGAAAACAGTATGTAGGTTCCTCAAGCAACTAAAAATAAAACTATCATATGACCCAGCAATTCCACTTCTGGGTATTTATTTGAAGCAAACAAAAACAGTAATTTGAAAAGATATATGCACCTCCATATTCACTGTAGCATTATTTAAAATAGTTGAGTCTACGGCCATACCACCCTGAATGTGCCCGATGTCATCTAAAATAGTCAAGATATAGAAACCATGTAAGGATCTGTTGATAGATGAATGGATAGAAAACGTGTGGTATGTATACATATATAGCAGAAAACTACTCAGTCATAAAAAAGAATTAAATCCTGTTGCTTGTGACAATATGGATTTACCCTGAGGGAATTATGCTAAGCAAAATAAGTCAAACAGAGAAATACAAATATATGATTTCACTTATATGTGGAATCTAAAGAGTAACACAAATGAACAAACACAACAACAAAATCATAGAACAGAATAGTGATTACCAGAGTGGAAGGAAGCTGGGGAGTGTGTGAAATAGGTAGAGAGGTAAAGAGTATCAAAAGGTATGAATTTCAAGTTATAAAATAATACATCATGAGGATGTTAAAAAAATACACTTGGGTGCATGTGAGTAGCTCAAATGACTAAGTTTCTGACTCTTGATTTCACCTCAGGTCATGATCTCAGGGTTGTGAGATTGGGGCCCATGTTGGACTCTGCTCTGGATCTGGAGCTGCTGAAGATTCTCTCTCTTCCCCTCCCTTTGCTCCTCACTCTCCTCTCTTAAAAAGCAAAATAAAACAACAACAACAACAAGACTTGTGGCTTTCATCATTTTTCCAAGGAAGGAGCCCATATTCATAGATAGCTGAAGACCTCTTTCTCCTGCATTGAAACAAAACTTGGAGTGTCTGCTTGGTGTCTGTGCTTCTAAAGCAAAGTTGGAGTGAGGGGTGTTTGCGAGCATCTGTGGTTTTTGCCAGCTTCTTGATTACCTGCAGCTTTCAAACCTGCCTTCCTGACAAGAGGTATAATGCACAAGAAATGTAACTGAGGAGAAACCTCCAGAGTCTGAATAAACTCTCAATTTTCTCCCTTCCATACATTCAGACTGGACTAAAGGGGAGTGTTTCTGGCAAATACATAAATCATTGAAACATGATTATGTGACCTTTAAGATTCCCAGCTTGAAGGATGCAGCTCTTCTGGACAGAAAGAAATGGCAGAAGTTTATGAAAGTGCAATGAGATGACAGTACTGATTTTTCCTTCTAATGCCCCAAACGGTTATAAAACATGGCTTGATAAAAATCCCTCTTTGGTTTGCAGCAGGTTGGAAATGAAATGTAGCAGAGGTAGGGAAGAAAAACCCAAGGCAGCCGGTGCTTGTCATCCTGAAACCCAGAACTGCTGTGATTGGCACCAGCGACCCAGGAGATCTGATTACAAGAGTTGAAAATGGAATAGGTTTCTTCCTGGAATGGACCAGATTCCCAGGAGGAAACAAGACACTGTTTTATGGGGTCATTATGTACTCAGAAACAGTCTCCTTCTCGTAGTCATGGCAGAGCACTTCACACTCAGAACTGCTTATGGTTGCCCGTATTTTCCTAAGTAACCACTTGGCACATCAGCAGAATCTCTGCAACTGCTAAAATAAGAGTGATCTTTCTCCTCCTGGTGAGACAAGAGCCTCAACTTGGATTCCTTTGTCACAGGCACCTTAACTCTGGAGACCCAGTGTGAATCATCCAACAACATGCTGTGTTCACATTTTCCATGGACTTTTATTGGTTCCCTTAGGTGGAGAGCAAGACAGAAACGAAGTGAGATGAGTGTTTATGTGGCCCTGTGTCTCGGCCTCCCAGTTGGCCTGTGTCTGGGCTTCCCAGTCTGCCTGTGTCTCAGCCTACCAGTCGGCCTGTGTCATGGCCTCCCAGTCCGCCTGTGTCTCGGCCTACCAGTTGGCCTTAACTCGGCCTACCAGTCTGCCTGTGTCTCGGCCTACCAATTGGCCTGTAGCTCAGCCTACCAGTCGGCCTGTAGCTCAGCCTACTAGGCAGCCTGAGAAGGATTTGAATACAACTGGTGGAGCAAATTCATAGAGCTCTCTGTGCTTGGCACAGTCTCTATGCTTAGCACAGTCCTCTTGACATGCAAGGTCTTAGATTATTGGGCCCCACCCTGCATACCATGACTTTTCACAATATGCTGTGTTAGAGAAGACCCCTGATCACCATCACCAACTGGCTTAATCAGAAAGGGCATTTGTTTGCTTATGTAATGGGAAAGTCCTAGGACTGGGGCTCAGGACAACTTATGACATCCCCCCATATCCAAATACATGGACCAAGAGTGGAAAAGGGAGTGCCTGCTTCTAGGAAAGTTTCCAGGGTTTTAATGGAGGCTGTACAGGCAGAAACAGACATTCCAGGTTCCTCCCCGGTGGACTGAGCCCAGCTCTGACTCCCAGGTCTGCTTTCTTAGATACCACACCAACTACCTCTCAAGGCATAGCTCCTGCTTGCTTTTCTTAGCATCTCTCCTAGAAGGTGACTTTGCCCGTAGCACAGTTGGCTGTGCATTTAACATTTTGTTTGATCCCTAAAACCATTCTATGAGATATTGGTATTATTCCCATTTGATAGAACAGAAAAACTGACATGTTCCAACGAGTTCCCTCTTTAGGTTTTAGTTTGGCTGTAAAGCGAGGGATGGAGGAAGCTGAACTTTGACTAACTTGGAATAGGGCTATTCAAACCTATATATAAATAAGTTAGGAAAATCTGTTCAGAAATTTTGCCCTTAAATTCTCCCAGTCTTTCCATCCCACTTTTAAATGTGTTTATTTTTACTTGTCTATTTATTTACTTAATAAATTAACAAACAGTGCATATTACTTTCAGGTATGCAATATAGTGATGTGACAATTTTATTTTTTTAACTTATAGAAAGATTTTATTTTATTTTATTTGAGGAGGAGGGGGGAAGGAGAAAGAGAAAAAAAGGGGGGGTGATAAGGGGCTAAGAGAGAAAAACACGCACTCTGCTGAGCATAGAGCCTGATGCTCAAGACCCTGGGATCACTCCCTGAGCCAAAGGCAGACTCTTAACAGAATGAGCCACCCAGGCACTTTAGTATTATTTTTTAATATAGATACTGTGATTGGGACGCCTGGGTGGCTCAGCAGTTGAGCCTTCAGCTCAGGAGTGATCCCAGGGTCCTGGGATCGAGTTCTGCATCGGACTTCCTGCATGTGGTCTGCTTCTTCCTCTGCCTATGTCTCTGCCTCTTTCTGTCTGTGTCTCTCATGAGTAAATAAACAGAATCTTTTAAAAAATTATAGAGCTGTGACTTAAGTTTTGATGTCAAGGCTAACATTTTATCTTTTTTTTTTTTTGCTAACAATTTATCTTAAGATTAAGCACTCAATACTTTAAAATCTCAATATAAAATAATATCCCAATATTTTTTCCCATCAGATGCCCTCCTTAGTGCCCATCACCCAGTCATCCCATCCTCCCACCCACCTCCCCTTCAGCAACCCTTTGTTTGTTTCTCAGAGTTAGGATTCTCTCATGGTTTGTCTCCCTCTCTGATTTTTCCCACTCATTTTCCCTCCTTTCCTGTATAATCCCTTTCACTATTTCTTATATTACCCATATGAGTGAAGCCATATGATTGTCCTCCTCCAATTGTCTGTTCATGTCTTCTACCCACTTCATGACTGAATTGTTTGTTTCTTGGGTGTTGAGTTTGATAAGTTTTTTATAGATCTTGGAAACTAGCCCTTTATCTGATAGATCATTTGCAAATATCTGCTCCCATTCTGTAGGTTGTCTTTTAGTTTTGTTGATTGTTTCCTTTGCTGTGCAGAAGTTTTTTGTTTTAGGGTTATTTGTTCCAACTCTGTGAAGAAAGTCCACGTAATTTGATAGGGATTCCATTGAACGTGTAAATTGCTCCCTGGGGAGCATAAACATTTTCACAATATTAATTCTTCCAATCCATGAGCATGGAATATTTTTCCATCTCTTTGTGTCTTCCTCAATTTCTTTCAGAAGTGTTCTGTAGTTTTTAGGGTATAGATCCTTTACCTCTTTGGTTAGGTTTATTCCTCTTATTTATCTTATGCTTTTGGGTGCAATTGTAAATGGGTTTGACTCCTTAATTTCTCTTTCTTCAGTCTCATTGTTAGTGTATAGAAATGCCACTGGCTTCTGGGCATTGATTTTGTATCCTGCCTCATTGCTGAATTGCTATATGAGTTCTAGCAATCTTGGGATGGAGTCTTTTGGATTTTCTACATACAATATCATGTCATCTGCAAAGAGGGAGAGTTTGACTTCTTCTTTGCCAATTTGAATGCCTTTTATTTATTTTTGTTGCCTGATTGCTGAGGCTAGGCCTTCTAGTACTACGTCGAATAGCAGTGGTGAGAGGGGACATCCCTGTCGTGTTCCTGACCTTAGGAAAAATGTTCTCGAATTTTCCCCATTGAGAATGATATTCTCTGTGGACCTTTCACAAATGGCTTTTATGATACTGAGGAAATTTCCCTCTATCCCTACACTTTTGAAGAGTTATGATCAGGAATGGATGCTGTATTTTGTCAAATGCTTTCTCTGCACCTACTGAGAGGATCATATGGTTCTTGTCTCTTCTTTTATTAATGTCATTTATCACGTTGATTGTTTTATAAATGTTGAACCACCCTTGCATCCCGGGGTTAAATCCCACTTGGCTGTGGTGAATAATCCTCTTAATGTACTGTTGGGTCCTGTTGGGTAGTATCTTGGTGAGAATTTTTGCATTTATGTTGATCAGGGATATTGGTCTGCAATTTTCCTTTTTGATGGGGTCTGGTTTTGGGATTAAGGTCATGCTGGCCTCATAAAACGAGTTTGGAAGTAGTCTCTTCATTTCTATCCTCTGAAACAGCTTTAGTAGAGTAGATATTATTTCTTCTTTAAATATTTGGCAGAATTGCCCGGGAAGCCATCTGGCCCTGGATTTTTGTTCCTTGCGAGGCTTTGGATGACTGCTTCAATTTCCTCACTGGTTATTGGCCTATTCAGGTTTTCTATTTCTTCCTTTCCAGTTTTGGTAATTTCAGGTTTCCAGAAATGCATCCATTTCTTCCATATTGCCTAATTTTTGGCATATAGCTTCTCATAATACATTTTTAAAATAGTTTGTATTTTCCTGGTTTTGGTTGTGAGCTCTCCTCTTTCATTTGTGAATTTATTAATTTGAGTATTTTCTCCATTAAGTCTGGCTAGGGGTTTTTCTATCTTATTAATTCTTTCAATGAACAAGTTCCTGGTTTTGTTGATCTGTTCTACAGTTCTTCTGATCTCTATTTCATTAAGTTCTGCTCTAATCTTTATTATCTCTCTTCTTCTGCTTGGTTTAGGCCTTATTTGCTATTCTTTCTCCAGTTCCTTTAGGTGTAAGGTTAACTTATGTGTTTGAGATTTTTTTCATTTTTTTTAGGGAGATTTGTGTTGTGATGTATTTCCCTCTCATGACGGTCTTTGCTGTATCCCAAAGATTTTGAACAGCTGTATTTTCATTTTCATTAGTTTCCATGAATTTTTAATATTCCTCTCTAATTTCCTGGTTGTCCCATTCATCTTTTAATAGGATGCTCTTTAACCTCCAAGTATTTGTCTTCTTTCCAAATTTCTTCCTGTGATTGAGTTCTACCTTCAAAGTACTGTGGTTTGAAAATATGCAGTGGATAATCAGGAGTCCTGATTTGGTCTGTTCTGGAGAAAGCTCCATGTACACTTAAAAAGAATGTGTATTCAGTTGCATTAGAATGTCATACTCTGTATATATCTGTGAAATACATCTGGTCTGGTGTGTCTTTCAAGGCCCTGGTTTCTTTGGTGATTTTCTACTTAGAAGATCTGTCTTTTGCTGAGAGTGCCATTTTGAAGTCTCCTATTATTATTGTATTATTATTTATGTATCTCTTTACTTTGGTTATTAATTGATTGATATACTTGGCTGCTCCCACGTTCGGGGCATAAATATTCATAATTGTTAGGTCTTCATGTTAGATAGACCCTTTAAGTATGATATAGTGTCCCTCTTCATCTCTTAGTACAGACTTTGGTTTAAAATCTAATTTATCTGAGGATGCCTGGGTGAGTCAGTGGTTGAGAATATGCCTTTGGGTCATGATCCCAGGGTCCTGGGTTTGAGTCTTGCACCCAGCTCCCCACAGGGAGTCTGCTTCTCCCTCTGCCTATGTCTCTGTCTCTAATGAATAAATAAATAATATTAAAAAATCTAACTTACCTGCAATGAGGATTGCTACCCCAGTTTTCTTTGAGGACCATTTGAATGGTAAATGGTTCTCCACTCCCTCATTGTCAGTCTGGAGGCGGCCTTTGGCCTAAAATGAGTCTCTTGTAGATGGCATATAGATGGCTCTTGCTTTTTTATCCAGTCTGATACCGAGTCTTTTGATGGGATCATTTAGCCCATTCATGTTCAGAGTAACTATTAAAAGTTATGAATTTAGTGTCATAGTATTACCTATACAGTCCCTGTTTCTCCAGATTATTTCTTTGGGCTCCCTCTTTCTCTTACAGGATTCCCCCCTAATATTTCTTGCAGAACCGGTTTGGTGGTCACATATTATTTCAGCTTCTGTCTGTCCTGGAAGTTCTTTATCTGTCCCTCTATTCTGAATGACAGCCTTGCTGGATATAGTATTCTTGGCAGCATGTTTTTCTCATTTAGGACCCTGAATATATTATGCCAGCCCATTCTGGCCCTCCAGGACTCTGTGGAGAGGTCTGCCTTAATCTGATATTTTATGCTCTATGGGTTGGGAATCTCTTGTCTCAAGCTACTTTTAGGATTTCTCTTTATCTCTGAAATTTGCAAGGTTCACTATTATATGTCAGGGTGTTGATTGGTTTTGGCTGATTGGGGGTGTCCTCTCTATCTCTTGGATCTGAATGCCTGTTTCCTTCCCCACATTAGGGAAGTTCTCAGCTATGATTTGTTCAAATATACTTTGTGGTCCTCTCTCTCTCTACATCTTCTGGAATCTCAATAAGATGAATATCATTACTTTTGAAATTAACATTTATTTCCCAGAGCCTTTCCTCATGGGTTCTTAATTGTTTTTCTCTTTTTTCCTCAGTTTCCTTCCTTTCAATCAACTTGTCTTCTATGTCCCTCACTCTTCTACCTCACTAACCCTAGGAGTTTGAGCACCCAGTTTAGACTGCATACCAGTTCAAGTATTTTTAATTTCAGTTTGATTAGATCTCATTTCTGCAGTAAGAGAATCTCTAAAGTCCTTTATGCTTTTTTCCAGAGCCACCAATAATTTTTAATTGTACTTCTGAATTTTATCTCTTACATACTACATAAATCCATATCCATTAGGTCTCTGGCAGAGAATACTGCTTCTGGTTCTTTCTTTTGTGGTGAAGTCTTCCTTCTGGTCATTTTTCCCAGTGCAGAATGGCTATACAAGCAAGCAGGATCAAAAATATCAACCACAACCTAAGTGAAATACACCCTAGACAATTCCAGTGAGGTAGGTACCAGAAAATAAAAGAAATAGAAAAGAAGAAGAAAGAAGGAGGAGGAGGAGGAGGAGAATGAAGAAGAAGAAGAAGAAGAAGAAGAAGAAGAAGAAGAAGAAGAAGAAGAGAAATAACCCCATGAAAGTGAAAAACAAATTTAAAAAATAGTAAAAATAAAAATTAAAAAATGGTGTGGAAGAAGTGGTGTGGGAGAGAGAATATAGTCTCACACAGTGGACCAAGAAGGTGAGTCTCATTGTGAGTGCATTTTGGTCTGTAGGTTAGAAGGTGCTAAATTCCAAATTTATATAAACCCACAAAACTTATATAGAGATGCAATAGCAAGTGTAAAAACAAAAACAATATAAAAGAAGGGGGCAGAATGGGAAGGAAGAGAGAATATTATCTCACAGAGTGTACCAACATGGTGCTCCACTTGGTTCTGAGTATATTTTGGTCCATATGTCAGAAGATACTAAATTCCACAATTATAAAGCAAAACAAAACAACCCTCCCCCCCATAACTTACATATCTAAAAAAATAAATGGGATATATTGAAAGGTATCCAAAAATGAAGAATTTATCTACAATATGTAATTGTTAAAATATATGTCAAAAAGGAGAAAAAACTTAAAAATGAAGCGTTGATACAATATTGTAGTTAAGGCATGAAAAAAGAAAGAATGTTGGAAATTTTTAACCAGAAAGATAAATGAATCATAAAAACAACAACAACAACAAACCTCTAGTTCTATATACTATTTTCCCTCCACGTTGGAACTTTCCAATGTTGCTTGGTCAGTAAACTTTTTGTTCCCATGTTCTTCCAGCTGTTGTTGAGGAGGGTCCTGCTGTGCTGATTCTCAGGTGTCTGTGCCTGGGTCCAGGTGCCCCACCCCTTGTCAGGTTGCTGGGCTCCCTGTAAAGCTGTTTGTCCTGTGAGGCCTTTGTTCCCTGGAGGCCCTGCCTCTCCCAGGTGAAAGGAGGAAGAAAGAAAAAATGGTGGTGGCCAGAACTCCAGCCCCAGAGCCAAGAGCTCCCCACATTTACCAAACTGCAGTCTCTTAGTACCACTGGCTTAGATCCTCCTGGGGGCAGGCATGGGGGCACTGATTTGTGCAAATTGAAGGGCGCCTAGTGGCAGGAGGTCTTTTGCTGTCTTGTGCCCTCCCTGGCTCTGCCTGTCCTGCAGGGAAGGTTGGATAGCCTGCTCTGTCCGCTGCTCTGGGGCAGAGAGAGCTCAATTGTTGGCCTGTGTGTGTGACCCACCTCTCCCAGATGCCCCAGGAGGGTTGCTAGTTCCAGCCCTTTACCACAATCTGATAGCAATTTGCTGTGCTCTTTCTCCGGGGTGCCCCTACTCTTACTGTGCCTCCAGGAATATTGAGACTCCACTGCCCCTCCCGTGATGCTGCCCTATATTCCCACTGAGCACTTTTCAGTTAGGAAGACTCTCTCTAGAGCACATTTCTAAAGTTCCTGATTGTCCACGGCACTACTTTCCTGCAGTGGCTTTCCAAGGATCCCTCCCCGGCTGTTTATCTTCTGAAATAGCCCCTCTGTTCCTCTTCTCTGCCCTCCTACCTTGTTAGAAGTGGTCACCTTTCTCTCTGTAGCATGCCAGCTTTCTCTCTTTACAACTCAGGTTGAATTTGTGGGTGTTCAGGGTGGTTTGAAAGTTATCTAGGGAGAGAGACAAACCATGAGAGACTCCTAACTCTGGGAAATGAGCAACGGGTTGCAGAAGTGGAGGTGGGAGGGGGGTCGGGGTAATGGTGATGGGCACTGACAAGGGGACTTGATGGGATGATCACTGACTGTTATATGTGTTGGCAAATTGAACTTCAATAAAAACAAAACAAAAAGTTCTCTAGGTAAGTTTGGGGAACCAGATGAAACAAGGACCCCTACTCTTCCACCATCTTGCCTCCATACAACTCTATACATCTCTTAGTACTCTTAATCCCCTTTATTTACTTTGCCATTCCCCTACCCACCTCCCTTCCAGCAACCACCAGTTTGTTCTCTGTATTTAAGTCTGTTTTTTTTCTGGCCTTTTCTCAGTTTGTTCATTTGTTTCTTAAATTCCATGTATGAGTGAAATCATGTGGTATTTGTGATCTCACTTTGCCCTTGACCTCCTCTAAGAGCAGGGCCTGGTGGTATGATGGTTACCCATGCCCTGCTTCATTCTCCTGATCCCTTCTTCAGGAAATCTGCCTGAGATGGAGAGTAGCCATCCAGGTGAGTCCTGAGTGCTCAGAAACATTGCATCAGGTAGGGCTCATGTTACAGGAAGGGAATGGCATTAATCAGCCTCCCTCACAGAAGGACAGAACACACATTATTTCAGAGGCAAAAGTCTTAGGAAGAGGCTGCAGAGCTGAGCTGAGTGCAGCACAAATCTCCAGAAAAGGTCTTGGATGCTTTTCTGTCTAACGATCAAGGAACGACCTCAGAGAGCTCCTGTACCAGGAGGATCTCACTAATAAGCAGGTTTTGGGGCCTTGCTCTGCGCCTTGGACTGGGTGCATGTTGAGTGGGATCCAGACTGGGAGAAGACTCTTTCCCTTCACTCCCAAAGTGCTTGTAGTCACCTACAAACATTCTGGAGACACAGCAGGTAGTGTAGAAATATGACTAAGAGGTGGGACTGACATATACAGGTGGACCACATATGTAGCTGGGCAAAGTAGTCAAGCATAAAGTTTAGGTGACAAAATTTAATTGAGACAATGTGAGAGCAAGAGAGTGAGAGGAAAAAAAAATTGTGTCCATGACCTCCAGTGAGCATTTTCCAAGTAAGGGAGAGAGCAGGAGTCATGGACCTACTATTTCTCTGCTCAGATTGGTCTCATCCACCTCTAGATATAAGTATCTCACTTCAGTGATTGTGACACTAGTAATTAGCACCAATTTTTCATATTGCATGTTTCCTAAAACATAAGCCAACTGAGGAAGCATATCTGTCCCAGTGCTGGGGGAAAGTTAGCTGAATGGATTCACCTGAAAGTACCTCACTCTCCAGCACAGCATCTTTCTAAGAGAGTTTTTTTAATAAGATTTTATTTATTTATTCATGAGAGAGAGAGAGGCAGAGACACAGGCAGAGGGAGAAGCAGGCTCCATGCGGGGATCCCGACGTGGGACTCGATCCCGGGTCTCCAGGATCACGCCCTGGGCTAAAGGCGGCGCTAAACCACTGAGCCATCTGGGCTGCCCCTTTTCTACTGTTTTTAACGTTGCTTACTAGAAGATTAAAAATTACACATGTAGACACACAACTATATGGTCAACTAATCTTCAACAAAGTAGGAAAGAATATCCAATAGAAAAAAGACAGTCTCTTCAACAAATGATGTTGGGAAGACTGGACAGCTGCACGCAGAAGAATGAAACTGGACCACACTCTTACACCATACCCCAAAATAAATTCAAAATGGATGAAAGACCTAAATGTGAGACCTGAAACTATAAAAATCCTACAGGAGAACATAGGCATCAATCTTTTTGACTTCAGCTGTAGCAACTTTTTACTGGAAATATTGCAGGAGGGAAGGGAAACAAAAGCATAAGTGAACTATTGGGACTTCATCAAGATAAAAAGCTTTTGCACAGCAAAGGAAAGAATCAATGAAACTAAAAGTCAGCTGATGGAATGGGAGAAGATATTTGCAAATGACATATCAGGTAAAGGGCTAGGATCCAAAATCTATAAAGAACTTATGAAAATCAACACCCCAAAACTAAATAATCTAGTTAAGAAATGGGCAGAAGACACAAATAGACATTTTTCCAGAGAAGATATGTAGAAGGCAAACAGACACATGAGAAGATGCTCGACATCACTTGTCAGGGAAATGCAAGTCAAAACCGCAAGGAGATACCATCTCACACCTGTCAGAATGGCTAAAATTAACAATACAAGAAACAACGGGGGATGCAAGCTGGTACAGCCGCTCTGGAGAACAATATGGAACTTCCTTAGAAAGTTAGAAATAGAACTACCTGGGACCCCTGGGTGGCTCTGTGGTTTAGTGTCTGCCTTCAGCTCAGGGGTGATCCTGGGGTCCCGGGATCGAGTCCCACATTGGGCTCCCTGCCTGGAGCCTGCTTCTCCCTCTGCCTGTGTCTCTTCCTCTCTCTCTGTCTCTGTGTCTGTCATGAATAAATAAAATCTTAAAAAAAAAAGAGAATTACCCAAGATGCAGCAATTGCACTACTAGGTATTTACCCAAAGATACAAAAATACATATTCAAAGGGGTACATGCACTTTGATGTTTATAACAGCATTATCAACAATAGGCAAGCTATGGAGAGAGCCCAAATGTCCACTGACGGACGCATGGATAAATAAGATGTAGTATATATACAACGGAGTATTACTCGGCCGTCAAAATGAATGCAATCTTGCCTTTTGCAACAACATGGATGGTACTAGAGTTTATTATGTTAAGAGAAATTAGAGAAAGACAAATATCATGGGATTTCACTCATGTAGAATTTAAGAAAACAGGTGGGTATGAGACGGATGAAAGAAAGAGAGAGGGAAACAAACTGTAAGAGACTCTTAACAACAGAATGAATTGAGGTTTGATGGACAGGGGTGGGGGGATGGGTCAGATGGGTGATGGATATGAAGGACACTTGTTATGATGAGCGCCGGGTGTTGGATCTGAGTGATGAAGTACTGATTTCTACTCCAGAAACCAATATCGCATTTTAAGTTAATTAAAAATTTTAAAAAAGATTTTATTTATTTGAGAGAAAGAGAGAAAACAAGAAGAGGGAGGAGCAGTGGAGGGAGGGAGAGGGTGAGAGAAAGAATCTCAAACAGATTCTGCACTGAGCACTGAACCCCACTCGGAGCTCGATCTCACGACCCTGAGGTCATGACCTAAGCTGAAACCAAGAGTCAGATGCTTAACGGACCGAGCCGCTCCAGTTCTTTGCCCCTCCCTCTCTCTCTCTGTCTGCTCCTCCCCTTCTCTCTCTCTCTAATAAATAAATAAATAAATAAATAAATAAATAAATAAATAAATAAATAAATCTTAAAAAAAACTGAGCCACGAGGCATCCCTTAACTAATTCGAATTTAAATAAAAAATTTGAAGAAAAAAAAGAAGAAGAAAGCAAAACAAAGTACATGTGGTTCACAGTGTGCTTCTATCAAAATGTGCTGCTTTAGGGAGAATGACATCCATGAAGCCATTCGTTGGGGCCCCTTGGATGCAGCTAAAAAGCAAGACCTGCCCTCAGCCTCGGGTGCCTCCAGGTTCAGGGCCTGGTAACAGGTGGATTGGGTGGCTTGTGTCGCCAACAGCTCTGGAGGGAGTAACGGAAGCCTGGAGAGGTGCTGGGGACAAGCGACTGACCGCTCCTTGGGATCTGCCTGCAGACAGTGCAGCCGTTCGCCCCCGTCCGACCCCAGCAGCTGGAGTGCTGCTTGGCATTCCACACGGATGCTGTGACGGACACAGCAATTATAGGTTTTTGCATTGTTTTTGCCTCTCCAAGAGCATGGCTGAGTGCTTTGAACCAGCGGCTGGAAGGCGCTTTGCTAGCTCTCATTACAATGTATAATTGTATTTACCCTTCCAGTCCTCCTGGATGATTGGTGCCTTTTGCAGCTTTAACACTATTCATTTTTCTCATAATTAAATCACTGATTGAATGAAAAGAAAAAAAGCGAGAGAAAAACCAAATCCTTTTTCTAAACAGCGATCTAACATGGCTTGGGATCATCAATATAAAAGTACCCAACTTTCTGTCTATACGTTTTTTTCTGTTCTGCTCCAGGGCTTTGCTCCGTCTCGGTGCCCACCAAGAACGGGGTGAGCTTGGCTGACCTGCCTCCCACTTGCCCTGCCCGACCTCTGTCTCTGCAGACCCCAGGGGTGGGGACTTTGCTAGTGAGCTGGGTGCACAACTGTCGGCGACGCTCCGGGATGCTAGACGCATAAGGGGCCCAACCTCCTGCCTGCTCACATGCTCACAGCCCACAAGTGTTCCTCCTCCTCTGGGCGCCTTTGCTCAGAGCTAGGTCAGGGGTGTGTGTGTGTGTGTGTGTGTGTGTGTGTGTGTGTGTACGGATGATACAAATGTACATGCGTGCCTAAATTAAATAGCTCCTTCCTAGATCTCCTGATTGCACAATCAATGGGAATGGGGCACTCCTCTCACTCTTTCTGCCTCAGAGCCCCTGCCTTGCTGGTGCCTTAGCCCTGGAACACTTGGCTCATCAGAGAACCCGCTACGGGCTGCCTCTGACTAAGGCCAGGCTTGCTCTGTGCCAGGGGGCCGGGCAGACAGAGCTCCCTTAGGAAGCTTCGCTCAGGAACCTAGAGGGCCTTCACCTCTCCTTCAGTCTGAAATGTCTTTGTTTTACCATTATTAGGACCAGCACTTTATTGCAAATTCCTCTAAGAGAATGAATCAGCGTCTTAAATTTATACCATGGAGCAAATGATCAATCAGAACCTCCTCTAAGTAGGCCTTGGACAGTAGCAGAGATTTAATAATAATTTAATAATAATAATAATAATAATAATAATAATAATAATAGCAAACTCTTCTACAGCTCTATGTTCCAAATCCTAAGTGTGTAAATATGTTAATGCATATGAAATACCAGCTCTGGGCAATTAAAGCCTGGACAGATAAGTAACAAGGCCAAGATTTTGATTTGCATGTGCCCCTAACCTCTGCATTATGCAGAGGACATAAGAGCACGTGGCAGCTGGAGCTGGGGCTTGGTGCGAGGCAGCGCTGCGGAATTCCCAAAACCAGCTGCAGACCTCAGTGTTGATGGAGGTCTGCTGCTGCGGGAAGGTTGGAGGGGTAGGGCGCAAGAAGGCAGGATAAGGCCCTTATTTTCTGGCAGTACTTAGCCCATATTTTTTCCCTTTCTATTGGCAAGTGTTGGGCACTTAGGAAACTGTCCTATAAAGCCGTGTGTTAAAAATCAAACATTTTAATCCAGCTTTTTTTAACAGATTACATGGTTGTGATGTTTAGACTGCTGGGAGCAGAAGCACAGTGTTTCATTAATGTGCTTTTTCTTAAAAGAGAAATTTAATTGTTAAGGAAAATACAATATGAAACTGAAGCTTGAAATTAGCATAAATTCGTATTACTCCCTCCCCAAGTAGTTTGCTGTGCTTGATCTTTTTCTTGGTGTTTCCTGGGAGAGTTTAAGTACTGTCAGCCCAGGTAGGAGAGTGGAGTCACGTGAGGCTTGCCAGGAGGTGGAATTCTGGTCTGCATGTAGGGATGGGGATGGAGACACTGCAAGGACCTCCCTCCACCTTAGTTCCCAGCTGGGGAAATATATGAGCAGTAGGGCACGTTCTCAGGTGCTAAGGGTACGACGACGTCAAGTGCTCTACTGTCACTAGAAGAAGCAAAACAGCAAAACACGTGAAATTCCAGAGGGTATGACTATTCCCGCCTGCAGCAGTAGATCAACACCCTCACCCCAGGTTTCCTCTTCTCACCGTTCTTGCCCCTTTCTAGTGAGATCTCCAGAATAATGTGTGTCGAACAACCACAGTAGGAACAATGAAATAATCTCTTTAGACTGTGCAAGGGGCTTCCCATTGCCCTCATAAGAATGCAGTTCCTTCATGGAACTTCTTAAATTTTTTTTAATTTTTTTTTATTTATTTATGATAGTCACACACAGAGAGAGAGAGAAAGAGAGAGAGAGAGAGAGAGAGAGAGAGGCAGAGACACAGGCAGAGGGAGAAGCAGACCCCATGCACCGGGAGCCCGACGTGGGATTCGATCCCGGGTCTCCAGGATCGCGCCCTGGGCCTAAGGCAGGCGCTAAACCGCTGCGCCACCCAGGGATCCCCTTCATGGAACTTCTAAGGAGCTTTAGGATTTGGCTTTTGAGTACCTCTCCCGCCTCGTTCCTCAACACCACTCACACCACATAAGACTCCAGCTCAGTCTACTTGCTCAACCTAAAACCTGTGGGTGATTTTTAAAAATTTATCTTTTATTTTTTTTTTACTTTTACTTTTCTCTCACCAAATTCTGCTGGTATGGCTGGTTCTACCTAGGCAAGAAACACTTTTATTGTGGTGGTTTTACTAAAACTAGTTTTGTGAAGATGGTGTTAAGTCCATGGTTATTGGTGGTCATCTTTGCTGCCATATGAACTTGCTTTGGGAGAATCCATTACTGAGGAAAGAAGAAACAAGAAATGGAGAGAGAAATATTCCTTGTGACATTTATATTTTCCTAATTATTATTTTAATTAGAAGAGCTTAAATTAGATATTTGTCATTTTCTTTTTTTTAAAGATTTTATTTATTCATGAGATACAGAGAGAGAGGCAGAGACACAGGCAGAGAGAGAAGCAGGCTCCTGCAGGGAACCCGATAGGGGACTCATCCCAGGACCCCAGGATGACACCCTGAGTGGAAGGCAGGCGCTAAATTGCTGAGCCACCAGGGATCCCCGATATTTGCCATTTTCAACCATAAGAATGCTGATTAATACAACGGAGGTCATATTAAAAGGAAAGGGAAGAACAAAGAGTCATAATTATAGGACTAGAAATTTGTTGGCACATAACAAAGCAAAATGCATCAGTAAACATAATTAGATAATTCAAGGAAAGAGTATTTTAGTGTGACTAGGGTGTAGGGTAATGGGACCAGTTCCAGGGGGGGCTCTTATTATCTTTTGATCCTGGGAGAGAAAAGGAGGGAACAGTGAACAGAAGCTTGGAAGGAGTTCTGCAGAGCAGCTCTGCCTGAGAGGAACGTGCCTCCACTGAGGAATGCTCAGCCTGAGCGAAGGGGCCCTGGGATTTATACTCCGACCTCAGTCTCCTCCTTGCTGTGTTGCTGGTAAGCAGAGCATGTGGGAGCCTGCAGTCCTTCATCAGAAAGCAGAGTGGAGAGGATGATGAGTGAGGAGGAGCCAGTAGAACATGTCTAGCCCACGTGTAAGCCTGCAGAACACCCGGCCCTGAGTGTGAAGCACATTTCCAAAGAAAAGATGGAAACAGTGAAGGGAAAATCATAAAAAAAAAAATGTGGAGCTGGTTGATGGACAGTTAGCACACATTTGTGGGCATTTTATTGGTTTGTCTGAGTAAAAGAAAAAATCTATTGTACAAATGTTTAGAAATATATTCCTTTTTTGTAAAATTTTTCAAGGTGAGAAATAGGATTATACCTTCACCCCTGAAAAAAATGTGAATTTCCTTTTTTTTTTTAACCTGTCAAGTATGTATGCTGAAATTTGTACTCTAAAGTAAGGAGAATAAAAAATAATAAAAAATAAAGTAAGGAGAATAAATAAGAATAATGGCAATGTTTAACATTTGCTGAGGGCTTCCTATGTGTTGCATGCTCTTTCTTATTCAACCCTCCCAACATAAACAGGTGGATACTTTTATTTTTCTCTAGTTTGCAAGTGAATAATCTCAGTGGAATTATAAAGCTTGACCAAAGTCAGTGGTGAAGATCTATGACCCGGAGCCTGAGCTGCTGACCTCTCTGGCTGGCCAATCTTCTGTGTTTTTACAGAAACCAGTAGTGAATCATTCTGCTCTGACATGGCCACGTACTTGAGAAAGCTGCTAATGGTGGGCTCCAGGGAAGGAGATCCCTTTACAATCCACAAAATACAATTATGTCAAGATCATGGCCCATTTTATGATGCCATCTCATGACACCATGCATAAGTGTCACTCCAGTAGGAAAGGCCCTCCGTAGCGATCCGTGAGAAACTGTTTCTATTACCTACAATAAAGGGAATCTATACCATAGAGCACTTGAGTTAATAGTACCTTATGACACTGAGTCTTTCAATGAAATGATTATAGAGTAAGTGGAACTGCCTGTACCCTTACAGGGAATATATATGTACACCAACCGGCTTGTTACATCAGTTGTCAGAATCTATTCAAGTGTTACATGAACAGTGAATACAGAGGAATTAAATGTTTGGAGACACAAAGAGATGAATAGTGAGCACAATACCAGTTCTTCTTGCTCCCACCCCCAGCCCCCAGCCCACGCCTCCCTCCCTCCCACTCACTACGAGAAATGCTGTTGAAACATTTATCTCTTAGAGCACATGGGTGGCTCAGCGGGTTGAGCATCTGCCTTTGGCTCAGGTCATGATCTCAGGGTCCTGGGATGGAGCCCCGCATCTGCTCCCTGTTCAGCAAGGAGCCTGCTTCTCCCTTTCCCTCTACTGTTCCCCCTGCTGTTCTCTCTCTCTCTCCCTCTCTCTCTCTCTCAAACAAATAAATAAAATCCTAAAAAGAAAAGAAAACATTTTCCTCTTGAAAGTTAATTGAGAGCTGGCTTATCAGCAACATTACCTATAGAATTAAGTGTGGAGCTAGAAGGCAGAGGTAGGAAACCTGCTATTTGGGTTTCTCGGGGTGGGGGGGTGATCTTATTCTCCTGTTAGATGTTCTGGTTTACATTTAAATGTCTGGGAACCATGAATGTTTAGATGTTTGTTGCTGAAGACACAAAAACATTGGCAAGCAAGCATTCCAGGGAGAACATGGGGTAGAATGAAGGAAGCTTTTAACCAGAACAAGGGTCTTCGGAGTCCAGCCACATCTCTGCTCCAGAGCCTGTGACCTGGGCCAGCTGCCTACTGTCAGACCTCAGCTTCTGGTCCGTGAAATGGAGATGATTGTAGCTGTCCTGCTTTCCCACCACACGGGGCTGCAATTGGAGGGGAGGGAGGTAATAATAGAGAAAATAATTTGTGGATGGTGGAACACAAGCTACTATTCTTACTACCCAACCCTTATTTCAGGGAGGAAGTTTTTATGCTTGAGGAATGTTTCAAGAAACTGTTGCCAGTCATTGAAGTGGGGGCAGTGAATGGGTGAGGCCTGGACTCTTAGCTGCCTCTGGGATAGTCCTGGCGGAGCTATACATTTTTTAAAATTTTATCTTAATTCCAGTTACCATACAGTGTTACATTCGTTTCAGGTGTACAATATAGTGACTCAATTCTGTACATAATTCGGTGCTCATCATGATAAGCACCGAATTCACCTATTTCACCCATCCCCCACCCACCTCCCCTCTAATGACCATCAGTTTGTTCTCTATAGTTAAGAGTCCTGTTTTGTTGTTGTTGCTGTTGTTTGGCTGTTTGGTTGATTTTTTGGGGGTTTTTGTTTGTTTTGTCTTTTTTCTTGGTTCTTTTTTTTGTTGTTGTTAAATTCCATGTGTAAGTGAAACCATATTATAATGACAATAAGAGGTAACTTTCATTGGTGTACTTGCCATATATAAGCTTAAAATATGCAAATGATCATCATAGCTCCTGGATTTTATGTCATGCTTTTTTCCAACCTCAAGATTATAAAACATTAAAAATATAGTTTCTTCTATTACTTATATGGTTTTTGTGCATTTATCTTATTAAATTATCTAGGATTCAGTTTTATTTATGGTATCAAGCATATGATCTAAATTTAACTTTTCCCAGTGGATGGCAAATTATTGCATGTATTGAATCTTTTTCCTATCAATTTGAAATGTCATCTTTATCACATGCTAAATTCCCACATAGATCTGCTTCTGGATGGTTAATTATATCCCATTCGTCTCTTTTGCTGACTTCAGTATCAATACCACACAGTAAGAATTATCATAACTGTAATACATTGGATAGGTTCTGTGCCACTATTCTATTTTTCCCTTCTGGATTACTGACAGTTTTTATTTTCCAGAGGAATCAATGGCATTTTCTCTTTTTCCTGGAGCATACATCTCAGCATGCCATTGTCCATAAAGTTGGTTTGGGTCTTGGGACACCTGGGTGGCTCAGTGGTTTAGCGCTGCCTTCAGCCCAGGGCGTGATCCTGGAGACCAAAATCGAGTCCCACATTGGGCTCCCTGCATGGAGCCTGCTTCTCCCTCTGCTTGTGTCTCTGCCTCTCTCTCTCTTTCTCTCTCTCTCTCTCATGAATAAATAAAATCTTTAAAAAAAAAGTTGGTTTGGGTCTTGCTGTCTGTAAGGTCATTGTAGGATGTATCTCACTCACATATCTCCACAAATGAGTAAACAGGGTTCAATAGTGCTTGTTGAATAGAAAATACTCATTGTAGCAGAAGGCAGCTCCCGTCTCTTGTAATGAGGAATTGTGTCGTGATTCTGGTCAAGTTAGCTGTCATGTGCTGGATTTTTACTGATCCTTCGTTTTGGAATCCAGCTCTTTTCATGGTGTCACACTGCCTGCCTGGCATCATCTCTCAGGCTGTTTACAATCTTGAGGCCCTGAGCAAATCCTTGCATCTTGCTGCACACCCTGGTTTTTGCATCTATCTTTGGCTCTGTGTGATACAAAATAGCCAGTATTGGGTTGGTCACAGGTATT